>NC_089803.1:63460669-63630669 GCF_029633855.1 Hoplias malabaricus
TAATGGAATGTTCTCTCCTGAAATTAAGACTGCGTTTGCTGTTTGGGAGAAAGTTCTGTATATTTACCTTAAAATAATGATCGTGAGGCTCCCCTGACCTGCAATAGAGTGTTCAGTGTCTTTAGTCACTGTTCCTGGGCATATTTGGCCATACAATTGTAGAATCATGGGCTGGAGATCTTTCAGGAGAACTGTGTAATGCTTTATGGCACACAGGAGTTTACCTCGCTACAAGAACAATCTAGCTCGGTTTTCCCAGTAAGGACATTATGGCAGAGGGAGCAAGGAAGAGAAAGAGAGAGAGAAAGACTGTTCAAGAATTAATATTGCAATGACTTTTCTCTTGAGCTGAAACATAAATGAGAAAATAATACAGACACTTTCTTCTTCTTGGAGTAGTAAGTATCATTGGTGCACTTTTTTCATGCATTGTTGTGTTATACGTTTTGTTGATGAAACTGTTAGAATCAGGTTTCAAAGAGTTACTGTGAGGTTTGTGTTTCTAGCTCTAGCTTGATTAGGAAACTGGATTCTTAAGCTAGTTGCTGCGTGATTGTAATAGTTAGAGTACCACCAAAGTTGATTTATATGGGTTTTACCATGTAGTCTACATCATTTTATTTGCTTACACACATTCCCCAGGCTCAACGTGTGTGAACGTATCACTAGAAGCCCTGAGAGCCATTTGTGACTGATGTGAATATCCCTCTGCTCAGAATGTGTGTGTGTGAGAGACTTGATTTCACAACAGCACTGTAAATGTGAATTACACTCAGCAAAAGTGAGAGGAAGCTCAGGAGACAAAAAAGCGTAGCAAAAACATAGTGTTCCTTTAAAGTGCTGGCACAGTCAACTCCAAAAACTAAATATAAAATAAAAAACAATCTATAACTTATTCACATTTTTGAATTGTAAGTTAAACTCTACAAATAATCAGTTATTGTGTATTAAAATATGGAGACATGTGCTGTGTGTAGAGGATGTGTTTCACCTGACTGCAAACAAAACAAATTGTGATAGTGATACAGTGTAAGAGTTTTTATGTGTTACCTGATCCTGCAGCTCTTTGTAGGTGATTATTTGTTTACTGTGGGTGACAGGACTGTCGTGAATAATTGCAGGTTGTTCTCCTCTTCCAGCCTCTACATGGCGGTCCACTGCATTGTAACACATGTTTAATTCTCCCTGAACAAACCTGCGACACAGCAGCAAAAATGTATTAAATGACATGTACAAATATTGACTCATAGAGACTATATTTTGGTAACAAACTGAACACAAATCAGTTTTTATTAACAAAATATGTCATCAATGAGAAGTTTACCATTTAACTACAATTGATTACAGGTTATATATAAAAAAAATGGTATGTATGAATATTTTCTTCGTTTGTCACTGAAATTATTTATACTCAATGTCTAGTGGCTTTTAAAAGCACATAATTGTGTTACATCTGAAATAAAGGTGTTGACACTTGAGAGGTCATTACATAGTCAACAATGTACACACATACACCTTAACCAAACATACTACCTGCTAAATATATCACTACGCCTAGAAATGTACTAATCAACTGAAGCATTACAGTAAGAAAAAAAGAACAAAGTTAGAGATGTCGCCACAAGAAATGTGTGTATATAGGCGTTGTTCCTCACAACAATATATATTCTTGGTACAAATATTTGCATACACACACACACACTCTCTGGCTTTTTATAATCTTTTCCTAGAAGCTGTTGGAAAAGACAATGGACTAGACACACACACACAACAATACATAAACACAGAGGTTTGTAGAATCCTAATTGAACCATAGACACTGCACACACTCTTTACACATGAAGAAAACTTCAAGCACTTGTGTGCCAAGACTCTTATGAGCCCGAGGAGTTAGGTGTGTTCTCCTCGTTCCTGTGTCTGTTTCCTCCGGGTGCTCCAGTTTCCTCTCACAGTCAAAAACACATTGTGGACTAGCTCCTCAGAAGTGTCCATAGGTGTGTGTGTGTGTGAGAGAGAGAGAGAGAGAGAGAGAGAGAGAGAGAGAGAGAGTGTCGCCCTGTGAAGGACTGGTGCCCCCTCCAGTTTGTGTTCATGACTTGTGCTCAGCGATTCCTGATAGGCTCCGGACCCACCATGACCCTGAACTGGGCAAGCGGCTTCAGACAATGAATGAATGAACATGACATTATGTGCAAGTTCTTTTAAAGTAATCACCAGATGTGTGTTAAAACACTAAATATTTATGAGATATTTCACATTATACCCAACTGCCTTAAATGTGGCTTGGTTAAAACTGCACACATTCACCTTTGCCACATGTCCATTGCCTGGTACCTCCTCAACTCGACTCTGCTCTACAAACAGATTTGCTTGTACATTAACCAAATTTGGCACCTAGTACCTAGAACCAAGCACTTTTTTAGTCCCTGTTTGCTCATGGTTCCAACAGAACCGAGTAGGGACTACATGTGACAAGTAAACCTTCTGTTTGGAGCTCCAGGGACCTGGAGGTCGTGGGTTCGATTCCTGCTTCGGGTGACCCTCTGTGAGGAGTGTGGTGTGTTCTCCCTGTGTCCGTGTGGGTTTCCTCCGGGTGCTCCGGTTTCCTCCCACAGTTAAAAAAAACACATGTTGGTAGGTGGACTGGCGACTGTGTGTGTGTGTGTGTTGCCCTGTGAAGGACTGGTGCCCCCTCCAGGGTGTATTCCCGCCTTGCGCCCAATGATTCCAGGTAGGCTCTGGACTCAACATATGAATACAACAAGGGCGTCGAATTAGTTTGGACAGAGGGGATGTGTCCCCACCAATATCCAGCGATTATTGAATTGTCCTAACCAATAATATGATCTGCTCCAAAAAAATAAAATAAAACCCGATCTGTTAAAGTCTCATTAACCTAGATGTGGAAAAAGGGTTCAAACATGTTATCTACTCAAGTCCTATCTCCCCATAACACACATGGCCAGTGTGATTGGCTGTGCCCTTCCCTGCTGTCACTGAGTCTCTGTAGTTTGGTTGTTGGCAGCGCCAAAACTGGAAGGAAAACTTCCCAGTCATAAGCGAGTATTACTGTTCAGGACTCAGGTGCATCGTGGGTGACACACAGGTGTCAAAAGCGAGTGAGGATGGTTGGAAATAAGAAGTATGTGGACAAAAGGAGCTATTTTACAAAGAAACGTGCAAGTCACTTAAAGTCAAGTGCGCTAATGAAATGAGTCCATCATAATAACAGCAGGATCATCGTCTGTAGCTATGAATAACATAGTTTGGACTCTCTTACAGTGTCGTTTTATCACGGTGCAAAGGAAGGAAAGAGAAGCTAAAGAAACAGGAAATTTGTGTGTGTGTGTGTTGGGGGGCCGGGGAACCCTGTACTTTCAAAGCAGAAATGATCAGTAGAAAACAACAACACTACATTCACATGTAAACAAGGTTTTAAACGTCTTGGGAATGTGTGTGACGTTTCTTCAAGAAAACCACTCCAAGTCAGGGAGCTTTAAGGCTCTCACCACCAAACGTGCTGCGAGACGGACACCCGCACTCACCATCTGGGGAACACTTTGTTAGTGTTGTCCAGGGTTTGTTCCCAGCTTTTGAACCAGCATATGGCACGTGCCGCTTCTGCCCAAAATGTCTCGGGCTGGTCTCGCGCCCCCACAAACGCCTCTTCATACGTCGCATGTCGCGCTGAGCCGGAGCCCAGGCCTGAGCTCCACTTCTGCCCCGCGTGTCCCGCTGAAATGTCCCAACTGTGCACGTCCTTGCGCCGCGGGTCACGTGACAGCGAGCGCCCGAGCGCAGGTAAACATGTAGAGCGAGTTGTTGTCACGTTGCACGCACTCTTTAAGCTACTCTGTAAGTAAGGTCTGACTGAAGAAGCCTTAAAGATCCGCATTTTGCTGGAAAAGGGTACGCTTTTGAAAAAAAAAACGCTTTCAGAAAGAGCTATTCCCACTTTCAGCTCCGAGCTCGAGCTGCGGTGACGTTTCTGCAACTTCAACTTTCTCAAAAAAAACAACAACAATAAAAGTGGGTAATCCCTTCTCCCGCCGCTAGGGGCCACTCTCTAAGCCTGAGGTCCGAGCTGTGAACTCAAACACACTGTTAAACTGGGTTTATGAAGCGCGTGTAAATATTTACTGACAGGATTTTAAACATACAGGATAAGGAAAAGCATATGACTATTTGGAAAAGGTGTTGAAACTTGGCCTGGGACAACAACAGATTCCAGCTGTTTTGAAAATCCACCGACAAATCTGTTTAATTCTTGTTTCTCTTTAATATCTTTAGTTGTACTTTAATGTATCTGTAGTTTCTTCTTAATATGTCTACAGTTGTTTCTTTATGTCAATGGAACTTCTCATTTTGTCTTTGTTGTTTCACTTTAATATCTCTGTAAGTATGAAACGTGGTTGTGTTTCTGATAAAGTGTCCCGGGAGTGTAGGTATGAGCTCAGTTTAACTTTAAATACATATTCCACTTCAAGGCATTTTATTTCCCCCTAAATCTTGCCTGTGGGAATCTTTCACACATTTACCATTGTGCCTTTAGGGCAGAGTATACGCAGCTTTACTATAGTCTTCAAAGTCATAAAAGCTATATGAAAAAAAAAATCCAAACAACTTGTTCAACACTGTGCTTTGGCACTTCTCTCCACTCAGATATAAAAGCCTTTGACGTTCTAGATCATCAGCTAAGAGTGTGTGCTGTAGGCTTTAAACCTTGAACAAAAAGCCTCTGTGGTGTGTTTTACACTTCAGGGACCAGGTGAGCAAAAATGAATCAGTAAAGTTAAGAGAATCCACATCATTCCAGTGTGTTTCCTTTTTTTTTTTTATTCTGTACACCAAGGACGTACGGTATAATGATCTTGAACCCCAGAGCCTTCGAAGAACCAAAAAAAAAAAAAATAATTAACAAAAAAGGGTGAAAAAAAACATGAAACAATTCGCTAAGTGAGTGGATCTACTTAGTATTATAGACCACAGCTCTCTCACTCAAGGTATAGAGACTGAAGTAGACAGGAATTCTGAATCTTTTTACAGTCTTTCATCAGGCCTTTGGACAATTTCCCCTTCATCTCAAAGTGCACTACACATCCACACGTTTGTGGACACCCTGTACAATGAGTGAATTCAACTACATTAGAGTGAGCATATTTTCTGTAATCCCTTAGAAATGCATGCATGCTCTGGAACAGCTGCATTTGAGCCTAAGGACTCTTATAGTGCCTGTAGTGTACTGCCAAGTGTTGGGTAGATTGGTATAAAGCCCCACAGCAGTGAGCAGTGGAGCAGTAAAACTTTGTTCTCTGGATTAATGGATCCACAGCCAATGCTTTTGCAATGAGCTGGAGTGTTTGTGATCCCTGACTAATCACACATCATCAGAATCAAACCCTCCTAAAGCTCATGTCAGATATACTATCACATGCTGACAGCAATGTTCCATGTCAGTAGTGGAAATAACTGTTAGCTCTAGCTCCATGGTGGTATCAGAAGAGAAGCAAAACAACACATAGTTATTTTTGTTCTGGAGAACAATTTGTGTGTGTGTGTGCATGTGTGTGTGGCGTGATGAGAGTATGTCTGCCACTCAAAGCGGGTGATGAAAGGGTGTGGAGATGGAGAGAGAAAGTGTGTGTGTGAGAGAGAGAGAAAAAGTGATAGAAATATTTTTGATATTCTCACTTCTCAAAAGGCACTGCACATATGAACTCACACACATACAAACACATACACACTCTGAATTCTGACAGGCTGTGGATGAGTGAAAACACAAGTCAGCTTTAATTCTTTTTCTCATAATTAACTACACCAAAAGAACAGTGTGACATTTTAATATGCATGTGTTCTAATGTGGCACGGCATGGTGGTGCAGCAGGTAGTGTCGCAGTCACACAGCTTCAGGGGCCTGGAGGTTGTCGGTTCAAGTCCCGCTCCGGGTGACTATCTGTGACGAGTTGGTGTGTTCTCCCCGTGTCCGCGTGGGTTTCCTCCGGGTGCTCTAGGTTTCCTCCCAGAGTCCAAAAACACACGTTTGTAGGTGAATTGGTGACTCAAAAGTGTCCGTAGGTGTGTGTGTGTTGCCCTGTGAAGGACTGGTGCCCCCTCCAGGGTGTGTTCCCACATTGCGCCCAATGATTCCAGGTAGGCTCTGGACCCACCGCGACCCTGAACTGGATAAGCGCTTACAGATAATGAATGAATGAATATGTTCTGATGTTGTTACCAGGACTTTAACAGTCACTAAAGCAGTAGAATAAAAATATTAGCATTTTGTTGCTGTCCAGAAACTTTCCAGGAGAAGGACAAAACTGCTTACTTTTCAGTGAAAGTCAGTGTCAAAAGATTGTATTCCATGTAATTGGGAGCATTTCTATTGACACATTCATTGTGAAATTTTTACAAAATGTGGAGGACATTGTTGTGTTCAAATGATGTAGTAAAAATAAAAATCGACACAAATGGAGATATGTTGTTTTGTTGAACAGCGATGATATATACACTCACTGGCCACTGTATTATAAACACCCACCTTGTTCTTTGAGTTGGAAAACCGTTATAGCTTTAAACATCAATTGCAAAATAGATGTTTCCAAAAATGTGGCCAATGGGTGGATCTAAAGGGGTCTGTGGATGTGCACAAAGTGATGGGCGTGGTGCTAAATGGTGAGGTATAAGTTTCTGCTACATATTACCTCTCAGGAGATTTTTGGGAGATTTATTGATAATTCTGATCAAATCCCTGACAGCATCACACAAAAAAATAATACATGACACACCTTTGTCCAGATAAAAATGATACTTATTTACAGTATCATGAGAAAGCTCTTAGTGCGGATGATAAGTGTGAGCTCAGAATGAAACTTTACTGAGATCTGCACTAAAACTCGAGAAAAATCAAAAATGAGATTCATGAGCACTTTTTTTCTCAGATGAAATATCCGAGCAGCATGAGACTTCTCCATCAGATCTCAGAATTGTCCAGGAGAAACTATAGAGCTATTAATGAGAACCTACAGATACAACAGTGATCTCTAATTGGAATTTTTTACTATGGTTTATACTAAATATTTAAAATCCCAGTGTATGTGTTATGTTTTGAATTTCTAAAATATCTCTAAACCTCTGCACTCTATTGGCTGGTAGAGCTTTACTGAATGTGTTTCTCCGTATTTTTCTGTGTTTCTGAACAGCTGCTCGGATTTAGTGTCTGTGTAAATCTGGTGATGATGCACTTTATCAATAGAATTAACATTGAGCCCCACACTGGGTTTACAGCATCTCTCTCTAATCATTTCCCCATTAATCTGCTCTCTCTGTCTTTCTTTGTACTCTCACTCTGTTTGCTTTGCTCTCTCTTACTTCTCTCTCTCTTTCTCTCTGTGTATATTTTCTCTGATTTTCTCTCTCTCCCTCTCTCTCTCTCTCTCTGACTCAGCTAAGCTCAACTGAACTTAATTGAGAGTCTTTCAGCTTGCACTGAAGTTTTTATTCGTTCTCATCAAATCAGGGAGAGAGAGAGAGAGAGAGAGAGAGAGAGAGAGAATAGGAATAAATGTAGAAAGTGAGACAGAAACATTATAAATAGTGAGGATATTTTAACGGATGGAGAGTAAGCTGGTCACCTACGCATGGCCGTGCTGGTTGAGAAATATACCATTTTATCATTTCACTACCAGCTCACTCTCAGCCCACTCTCAGCTGTATATTACTGTATATGTCTAAAAGCCTCCAGGCCCCCCTTATAATGAATGCTTCTTGTTATAAAATTTCAGACATGTGTTGTCTGTAGAGAATGTGTTTACCTATTTTTCTTCAAGGTCTCTCTCTCTCTCATTCTCTCTCTCTCTTCCTCTCACTTGAAAACACCTGTTCATTAAGCCCACACTTCCCTCTGATCTCTCTCTCTCTCTCTCTCTCTCTCTCTCTCTCTCTCTCTCTCTCTCTTAATCCCACTCCATTTTTCTGAAAGCTGAAATGTTTTCCAGAGGCTTGCACTGTGCTCCATATGGTGACGAGAACATAATCTCCCTGTGGCCTCTTTCTATCTGACTTTAAGCCCCTCCCTCCATCCCTCCATCCTTCTATCTACTCTAGTGCTCCACATCTGTCTGCAGCTGATGAGAGAGAGAAAGTGGGAGAGTGACAGAGAGAGAGAGAGAGAGAGAGAGAAAGAGAGAGAGAGAGAGAAAGAGAGAGAGAGAGAGTGACAGAGAGAGAGAGAGAAAGAGAGAGAGAGAGAGAGAAGAGAGAGAGAGAGAGAGAAGAGAGAGAGAGAGAGAGAGAGAGAGAGAGAGAGAGAGAGAGAGAGAGAGAGAGAGAGAGAGAGAGAGAGAGAGAGAGAGAGAGAGAGAGAAGAGAGAGAGAGAGAGTGACAGAGAGAGAGAGAGAAAGAGAGAGAGAGAGAGAAAGAGAGAGAGAGCATGGAAAAACACACTAAAATATCGATGTGGTTTGTCCTGAGGCTAAGCCACTACACTATGCACCCAGTGTATCAGCAGCTCATAATCAATCAAAACATCAGCTAATGCAGTTTAAGGACAAAAAACAGTGGCCTTTGAGGGGCAAAATAACAAAAAAAAAGTGGATTTATTCTACAGCAGCTTGACAGTGTGTATAGTGTGAATAAGTTCATTGACAAACGAATGGTTAAAGGCATCAGTTTAAAATCATTTTCAGACCCTTTTCTAAAGACTCCACTGGCTTCTTTTTATAACACTGACGTCGTATGTGGTCTGTCTGCATTTGTTTGAGTCCTAGAGTTGTTATGCAAAAGTTGTAAACACACTTTCAAAACTAGTGCTAGTGCTATTTGCTAGTTACTGTGCACATGAGCAGCTGCATATGAGTCAATGCTCAGGATCTCCAATACCAAGTGCTGCTAGAGAGGTAAATAACTCCTTAGTGTTGGGCTGTGGAGCAGTGTAACTGTGCTCTGTGCAGTAATGGAACCTATCCAATAAATAGGGGACTGGAGGGATGTTTTTGACCCTGAGTTAGTAATCCTTTCCTGATTAGTAGTCATTTCATGTTGGATGAGCAGGTGTTCACAAACCTTGGGCTGTGTAAGTACGAGGGTTATTTACAGTTGAGGTTCTGTTTTCCCATGGATATTTAACTGAGGGGGAACTCAGTAGATCACTGGTCTTTATTCATCAGAGCTGTATACAAACAAGCACAGATTTAAGCTCACAAGACATAATTGAACAAAAACAAATAGGCTTCAACCCCCTACGATTCCCTTATTTACATAAACCACACACACATATTTACATACATATTATTTACACAGGGCAAGCAGTATTTAATGGCGACATTTCAACATTGGGGGAACAACAATAAGGGAATAGTATTCCACAGCTCCTGAGCCAATGGTTGTCCTTTTTGCATGGAGTTAAATATGAATTTCTCTCTCTCACCATGTCTCTCTCACGATTTCCCTCTCTCCATCTACCCCTCCCTTTCCTCTCTCTCTCCATTCCATCCATCCTCTCACCCACCCCATCTCTGTTACCCTCCCTCTTTCCCATTCACTCTCCCACCTCCCCTGCTGTACACTCTCTCTATCTCTCTCTCTCTCTCTCTCTCTCTCTCTCTCTCTCTCTCTCTCGCAGTAGAGGCAGTAGAAGGAGAAATGGCGACTGTGGTGCAGCCACTGACTCTGGAGCGAGGTGAGCGCACGATTGATTGGCTTTATTTTCGTTTTGCAAATATCTGTCGGTTTTCAATCTGCGTGTGTTTCCTTGCGAGAGGATTTACTACGTTTGTCTGATCGATCTGATTGTGCTTTAATGTCGGTGCTGGAGATCCGTGTGAAAGACATGGGTGTCAGTCCGTGATTTAATTTTATCCACCTCAATATGCGTCTGTATTTCTTGAGTAAATTTGCATGTTTGTATTTCACTGCACGGCACACGCGCGGGTTTCGCGTATGCGAGCGTTTACTCTTGTTGCTATTAACATTCCACTTCAACTTTGGACACAAAATGATAAAGATGCTTATGCTTTGAACACGTCTTTCCCAAACATTTTTATAATAAATGTTCATAAAGACATTTTACTAATGAAGAGTATCTAGGGTTTTTTGGCGCGTGCTTGCATTTCAATGCATTTCTGATGCACTGCTGGATTCTCAATGCAGATGTTGCACAGCAGGATTTAAAGTAATGAATTTCTCTTCAAATGTAGTCTTTTTTCAGTGGGATCTGTATATTCAGTTTCAACAGACGTCAAATAATTGTTTATTACATTTTAATTCACTACATACATTATATAAATAAGATATATACTCACAGTAAATAATGGATAGTGTCTAATCTGCATACTCAAGTGACATATTTGCATAAACATAACCTTTGGGTTATGTTACAAATACATGTTTTTGTCATGGAAAAGGTCAAACTCCAAAGAATAAACAGACACATTATTCATAGTGATAAAAAGCACAGGATGTAACATAAATCCAGCTATGAGCCACGTTTAATCTTTCTGAGTTGTTCTCCAAAACATGTTTAAGAAGGTACATGTGAAATGTCGTGAATGCAGGTTCTGTAATACGGGAGATAGCTTTGCTGAAAGAATATGAACATTTATTTTAAAACAATTGATTTGTGTGAATAGTGCAAATAAACAGATATATTTGAATATATTTAGTAGATCATATTGTAAATAGTTTTTCTGTGAAGTCATGGTGGTGGTAG
The DNA here is from genome assembly GCF_029633855.1 of Hoplias malabaricus. Taxonomy (NCBI): domain Eukaryota; kingdom Metazoa; phylum Chordata; class Actinopteri; order Characiformes; family Erythrinidae; genus Hoplias; species Hoplias malabaricus. Next base: position 63,471,376 of record NC_089803.1, read on the forward strand.
AGGTGCAGATTGTAATAATCTCTGTAATGACTTTAAGGACCACAATCTTGTGTTTACTAAGAAACAGTAAATGAGTTAAATGAGTGTGTATCCTGTGTGTAATGTGTAACTGAAGGTGCAAAGAAGCACACAGAGCAGTGTGGAGATATTAATAGTGACGTGAAAGAGCACTGGTATGGTACAAGGGATATCAAGTTTAAAACACTTGTGTGTGGGTGTGTGTGTGTCTGTGTGTGGACATAAAAAGTATGTAAAGAAATGATCGATCGACTGGTGCCACTGTAGTTTAGGCCACGCCAGATAATATCTGATTTTTCAGATAAAACTAAAGAGTGATTTAGAGTGCTTATTTGGGGTTGATTTTTATTTTTACCCCAGTATATATCTGTTGCATGTATCATTGTTTCTTTTAATGTGATCAGGCTGTTTCAGTGTCTTTAAGATTTGCACCTTTCAGAAAATAATGTAAAAATAATAAATGATCACTTGCTTTATTGTTTGCTCCTTTCAGGTGATAAAAAGGCTTCTGCTTCTTTAAGTCAAGGCCAAAGTAGAAATTAGTAGATGCAGCTGAGGTTGTTTCTAAATGATGTAATTAGAAATGCATTATCGGTTTTACGCATACGTTTTGCCTTATTTTGGAGACATAATTATCCCACTGGAGCTAATGGAAAGCATTAGAAAATGGGTCACTACTGTGTGTGAATGAACAGTGCACATAAGAAATAACCGAAGAACATGAGCTTTTCTAATTCATTTAAAAAGCTGGAAATGGACTCACTTTAGTGACTTCTCTTGGTTGTAACATGCTGTGAAAATGAAATGAAATGTTGTCAAAATGTCTCTACTTCTACAGAACCTCTTCAAAAATCTGTTGTGTGGGAACTGTTTGCATTTGAGCATTGTCTTTATGTGGTAATGATTTCTTAATTGGGAACCTATTGTAGGAGCAAATGAATACATTTATTTTTAAGTGTACTTAACCATATGGGAACCGGCAATTTAAGAACTCTATACTTTTAATTTAGATTGACACTTGTTGATTAGTTTTCTTTTCTTACAGTTAATTAATAAACCAACTTCCAGCACCACACAAGCAAGAGGAAATCAGTATTGATCAGGTATTGGTGTTAACTATAAAGTAGTACTGAAAAACGTGCACCCATATTGATCTAAAAATATTTAATAAAACAAAGCTCTAGTTCAGAATCAACAAATCAACAAATCTTACAACAGATCAGCCTCTGCCGGTGGCGCAGCAGGCACACAGCTCCAGGGAACTGGAGGTTGGGGGTTCAAGTCCTGCTCTGGGTGACTGTCTGTGAGGAGTTTGGTGTGTTCTCCCTGTGTCTGTGTGGGTTTCCTCCGGGTGCTCCGGTTTCCTCCCACAGTCCAAACAGATTGGTGACTCAAAAGTCTCCGTAGGTGTGAGTGTGTGAGTGAATGTGTGTGTGTATGTGTCGCTCTGTGAAGGACTGGTGCCCCCCCCCAGGGTGTATTCCTGCCTTGTGCCCAATAATTCTGGGAAGGTTCCGACCCACCGTGACCCTGACTTAGATAAGCACTACTCTTGACAGTACATCTACTGTAAAGTCCTCCTAGAGGAGCAGAAGATATCACTGACACAAAAAGGACAAAATATCCTAATAATACAGAAGAAAGTTTGATAAACAAAAGTTTTGATATAAAGAGTGGGGTTGATGGTTGTCTGTATTAAATAAAGGATCCTCAGTAACATCAGTGACCTTATCACTGGCAAAAGCAGTAAGAGGTCACTTGTGTACCTCTCCCACTTTTCTCTGCTAGAATTTTCTGAGGTTTTTTATTTAATGCTTGAGTTTGAGCTCGTTGCTGTTAGGAATGTCATGACTGGACCAATTATCTCTGATTGGGGATTTGATAAAGTGAGCTGGCATGGATCTGAGAGGTAACCCCTGAGGACCTAGAGTTTGTATAAAATTTTGGATCTTGGCAAGCTTTAGTTCTGCAAAAAAGGTGCCTTTCTGAGGGCTCAGTATAATCCATTAAAAGGAAAGAAAATGACAGAATGTGTGGCAGATGGCCATATTCGTTCATCTCTCCTTTTCTCTAACGATGCATTCTTCCATGAACAATTCTGGAAGGCAATAAACCCCAAAAGTGCAATTTGAAGACAAGGCCACAAGGCCAGAAAACAAGGCTCCACAGTATGGAGAAAACATAGCAAATTTTATTATAATTCTGATTCCTATTGCGACTGCAGTACACGTTCTGATATTATGGGTTATAGTCTGAAAGTTGTTCCTCTATTGAAGCTGTCATAGCCTCTATATTTTTGGGAAGGTTTGCACAAAATGTTGGACTTTTACAGTTAGATTAGATTTGATGGCAGCCTTAAGAGCATATCCAACGACATGTACTGATGCTGAATGATAATTTCTGGCTTTTACACTCCATTCAGAATTGTTGCAAAGAGCTACATCTCCCCAGAAAACATGGTTTCACTGTCCTACAGCCCAATGCTAGGAGATATAGCCCCCTCAAGCCCATGTAAAGAATAAGGACATAGTGACCTTAGGCTCCAGAGTGTGCCATTTCATTTTGTATTTTTCTATGAAGATTATGCAAAATTATGTGCGCACATCTTTGCCCAAAATGGGAGAAGCTTTAAGAAGCTGAACTCACTTGTTATAAGGGGTATTGACAAACTATTTGACAGGTTATCAGAACTGAGTTTTGAGAACAGAGAACAGAGTTTTTAATGATATTGGCCCTTTAAAATTAAATTAGTGAGTTGTACGTGGCTAAAAGCCAATATGCTTTTATGTTTCTTTTTGTTGAATTTTGATGAATATAATGTTTCATCAAAACACCCACAGAGATTAGTCTTGAGCTGTGATTAGTAGGGTTGGGCAATATGGCCCTAAAATAATATCATGATATTTCAGGATATTTTGTCGATAGCGATTTTGTTGGCGATATGAAAAAACACTGAAAAAATACTTTTATTAATTTCCAGAACACACTATTGCAACAAGATAAATGATGTATTTTTATTAATTAGATTCATTTAATAATATGTTTAATTTCTTATTTAAATTATTGTATAAAACATTTTAATTTCGTACCAATCTAACAATTTCAAACATTCAGAAGGAATAACATAAATGTATAAGCATTTGCTTATTTTGTAAACAACCAAGTTTCTTTTTGTAACGTACCAAGGTTCTGACGTTGTATAAAATACAACATTTATATTTTATATCCAGACCACCTCCACATGACTGAAATTCACTCGTGTTTTGGAGCAAAATCTTTGAACGCAGAGCAAATATCCACCGTACCTGTCGCTGTGCTTCAATGACTCACATAAGGAATGTATGCCTTGTTACGTGTGACTGCATGACGCCATTACATAAACAAGTCAAAATATCATGATAATCACGATATGAACTTTTTTTATCGTTTGAAAAAGTTTTTCAATATTATAGCACACGATATTATATGGCACAGCCCTAGTGATTAGTGAAAAAAAACATGGTGGTTATGGGTACGATTCCCACTCCGGGTGACTGTCTGTTAGGAGTTGGTGTGTTCTCCCCATGTTTGTGTGGGTTTCCTCCGGGTGCTCCGGTTTCCTCCCACAGTCCAAAAACACACGTTGGTAGGTGAATTGGCGACTCAAAAATGTCTATAGGTGTGAGTGTGCCCTGTGAAGGACTGGCACCCCCTCCAGGGTGTATTCCTGCCTTGCACCCAATGATTCCAGGTAGGCTCTGGAGCCACCCCGACCCTGAACTGGATAAGCGCTTACAGATAATGAATGGATGGATAGAAGCTATTAAAGTAGCATGACAATGCTTGTCCTAATCTAAAAATTAGAGAAGCAGACTTGGGACCAAAAGGTCACAGGTTTGAGCCCCTGGACTGGAAATATGGGGGCAATGGGAGTTGAAAAAAAGTGTTTCTTCCTTCCTCAACAACCACAGCTTATATGCCAGTGAACAAGCCCCAACGTGTCTACCCAGATTCTGAGGAGGCTTTTCCAGACCTGTGTTTGGTACTCCCCCAAGTCAACAGTGCTTGTGTCTGGGTTCACTGCCAAGGAAGGGTTAAATGCAAAGACAACATTTTGTAAAACTCTGCCAAGGACTATTAAAAAGAAGTTGCACTTTTTAAAGTAATAAACACCTATCTAAGCTTCTCAGCTATTACTGAATCAGTAGAATAAACATCCAATACAATCATTTATACCCTGACAAAACCATGAACAATTGTATTGATGAGTCAGATAATCACCAATTATTAAGTTGAATGATATCAGTCAAATGCTATCACAGCAACGCTAGAAACTTGCACTAGACATAGGACTGAGAACTCATTTGCTTCTATGATATCAATGTTACCAGAGGCTAAAACCTCAATAGCAAGTAATAAAAATATCATGCCCCAATACTGTAGAAGTTAATATCCAATACATTACTTTAATTGTGCTCGTAGGGCAAGAGAAGAGATATTTTTGTCCTTTAATGTGATTCACTGAGCCGTGTTTTCATTAAAGTATGGAAACCACATTGCTGCCATGGTGTAATTCCCCTATCTCTGTTCAGTGTATCACACTCGCAGTTTGGCCCTTTGATGCTTGTGGTGCCCCCCTGATTCTCTTTGTGTTGAGATGGGCCTCACTTTTCTCCAAATCACAGCCTTCTTTCTTCTCTGAGAGCTGACAGACTCCCTCAAAAAATACACTACATGACCCAAGTGTTTGATCACATGCTTATCCAACATTTCCTACATTTTTTGACTGGTGTTTTCTTTCAGAGTTTTCGTATGCAGTGCTCACCCAGTAGTATCTGGTTGATCTATGAATATTACCTGGTCAGAGAAGTTTTAGGCCACCTAAAGGGTTAAACCTGTTCTCTGATTACCTGCATCTGTCAGTAATGAGACAACTAATTTAATTAAAGAAAAAAATGGTAGAGACAAACCACATGGCTAGACACCTAGCTTCAGTTGACACTGGGCAGTAAATATCAGCTGATCAATAATACATGTTCTTCTGTTCATACACACTCAAGCAATGACCTTTCCATCAGTCTGAAGTACAAAAATGAAGAATCTTCACACCAGGCATTAAATATGCCATTTTTTCTCATGTTCAACACTTGATAAGAAGAGGAGCATTCACTGTATTAGCAAGATTGAAGATCAAGTTCAAGAAGTTTATTGTCATTTCAGCAGTATACAGTGTTTACAGTACACAGTGAAACGAAATAGCGTTCCTCCAGGACCAAGGTGCTACATAAGACAATACACAACATTAAAGTGAAACTAGTGCAAAGCTAGTGCAAACATAAAACAGTGCACACACATTAAAGTGCAAAAGATCATTGACATGATCATTAACATGTTTCTTTTTATAGTAATATTATATCTGAGGTGTCATCTTTAGTGTTAATTGTTCCATTACAGCTCATGATTCAAAATGTATGATTTAAACCTATGAAAAACGGCGAAAAAGGAAAAAAGAAAATACTACATCTTAAATTTGAAGTTAATTGGAGGTGGAAAGGCATCTGAAATTTACTCTTTAATTTTACACTTAGACTTACCTTTAGTTATTAACCGTGTTAGCCTCATAGCTGAGGTGCAAAAGTAAAGAAGCAACATTTCACACACTGAACGACTGACTAGTAAAAGTGTTTTTTTTTTTTTTTGGTTGTAAATACATATTACATAGAACTATGTGAAATAAGCTTGTGTGTGTGTGTGTATGTGTATGTGTGTGTGTGTGTGTGTGTGTGTGTGTGTGTGTACAGTAAGGGTTTACCAAAATTAAGGCCACTCAGTTTTGCAGATAATAAACACATCTGGTCCAAAGTGCTTGGGGTTGTTACCACAGAGAGAGAGAGAGAGAGAGAGAGAGAGAGAGAGAGAGAGAGAGAGAGCATCCAACAGAAACCCTGCATGCTGAATTCTGTAGAATGATTCTAAAAGTACAAAGAAAAACCCCAACTAATGCATGCAGGACTAAATTGGGCAGATTTATTGGGTTGCTGGATGCATTTGAGGACAAGCCCCAGAGAAATGCTGCATTTTAAAGCAGTAAAGAGCCAAGAACTGAACCCTGAAAAGAGCTCCCTCAGTCAGCTGGTCCTGAGGCTTATTAACCCTCTAATATCTTCTAACAAACACCAGCCTTGCTCCAACACGGCTCTACAACCAAAACTCAACATTCACCAAATCATCAAAAATACTGGATGATTTTCTGGAACATTGGGAAAAAGAAATTCACAATCAGAGAAAATTTGAATGCTACCAGACTCTAAAACCAAAGTATTTGTAATACTTGGAAAATTATCTCTCATCTGTCACAGATACAAAGCAGTGACAGATCCTGACCAGATACAAACTCAGTGAACACAGTCTGGCCACAGAAACGGGCAGGTATAAAAAGTCCTGGCGCCTTGAGACCAGAGATTGTGTGTTCTCTGTATGACAGATGAGGTTGAATCAGAACTGCACTTTCATCTTCAAATTCATGAAAATAATTCCAAAATTTGAGAAATATACAGAATTGAAGAAAGTACAAATAATTCTGGGCAAGGGACACACTGCAGCCTCGCTGCTAAATATGTAGCAGAATGTCAGAGACACAGGGTAACACCCCCAAACCCCTACCCTACTGAACAGCACCCCCACCCAAATGATCCTCAGTAATTTACTTCTTTTACACTACGGTGGTGCAGCAGGTTAGTGTCGTAGTCACACAGCTCCAGGGACCTGGAGGTTGTGGGTTCGATTCCAGCTCCAGGTGATTGTCTGTGAGGAGTCTGGGCTGTTGTTACTGTTTGTATCGTAGTGCTCTGAGCCGAAGGTGAGTAAGAAGAAGCAAACATTGTGTTCTTTTTTATGCTTTTATTAAACACAAAAGTCAACCCAGGATGAACCAAGCTGGTGCTAAAACCAAAGGTTTATTCCAGGAAGCAGGTAAGGAATGGGGCAAGAGCAGGCTTACCAGACTTAAAGGGGCAGCTGTGTCCTACAGTCTTAAATTTGGAAACGTTCTGCAAATTTCCACCGACATAAACTGCTTCACAAACCAGGAAACTTAGTTTCCAGTTTGAAAACTGTGGCTGAAAAATAGGAAATAAGAAAGGAACACGCTCAGTTTGTGTGTGTTTCTGGGACTGTGTTTAGCGCGACACCATGCACGGTGGCCAGAACTCGGAACTCAGGAACATTTACACACACATCTCACAGACTGAGGACTGCTGAACCTATTTCACATGAGTGTGTGTATTTGCCTGAAATATTGTAAAGGGAAGTGGTGGTTAGACATTTTGTGGCATTAGTGTGTTTATAAAACTCCATACAGCTGTGCACGGCCACCTTATAAAGTAAACCACATGCTTTCCTCTAACTTGTTACATTGAATAAATAAGTAATTGTAATTCTTAAATTCAACTAAATGTTCCTGATTTTCTTTGTTCTTTGGTGGTAGATCACCTAGAATTTATTTTTAAATAAAATGAACAAGAAAAACATGCCGGTGTTATATATTATGAACAAAACTTTATGCTCCTCTGCATATATTAGTCCTGCCGTACATATTTTCTGTACAACACAATCACATGATAAAAAACACATATAAACAAAGATATTGATATGAAGCGCCAAAGCTTCTCCAGATCTTCCAATGACAAGGGTATGTATTTTGGGCTTCCTTGTTTTTGAAATGTCAGAAAAACCTCTGTGACATTGGCTATATGGCTAATGGTTGTCTGGCAAAACTAGGCTTGCCTAGTTTCTCTTCACTATTGTTTTTAAGCTTTTGTCCTATATGTGAGCTGAGGTGGTGATATAACCTGTCATTCACACACACACACACACACACACAGAGAGAGAGAGAGCAAAGACAGCTTCTCTTTTGCGAGTTTAAATTCATTTCCCAGCAAAGAAATGTGCAGCCTATTGTCTGTTTACAAATGTATGATTGACAAGCCATTCACAATTATCTCTAAATTAGGGACACTGAAAAGTGGCTGTTTAAAATGGTCAAAATAGCTTGGAAATTGTAAAACATTACTTCTAGTTATCATTCACTGTTTTCTGTCTTTGTCAGCTACTTGTAACGCATATTAAAAATGTGCCTATTATGTAATCTGGTGGGGTTTACGCAAGGCACCATGCTCCTAGCTAGCAAAACATTGGTACAATTTATATGATTATTATCATTAGGACATACAAGTAGATTATTTTTGTCTGCACATAGCCAGGAGGGTGCTCGTTTACAGATACAGTGTCAAAAAAAGGCATTGTTCTTTGACTGACCTCAGTTTCTTTTTATTTCTGGTATTTGTGGAAAACTGCGATACAGCGGGTGAAATACGTGTTGAACACGTCACGATTTTCTAAGTAAAGACATTTCTAATGGTTTTATTGACATACAATTCTCACCCGATGTCGGTAACAACGCGTCCAATCCACACATGCAAAGAAAACAAACCATAGATGTCCATAAATTAAGTTATGCAGTATTCAAACTGGAAATGACACAGGGAAAAAGTATTGAACACCCTTATTGAAATGTATTTATTTAATACTTAGTACAAAAGCCTTTGTTGGTGATGACAGCTTCAAGACACCTCCTGTATGGAGAAACTAGTCGCATGCATTGCTCAAGTGTGATTTTGGCCCATTTTCTCACACTCTTCAAATCCTTAAGGTTCCATGGGCTCCTTCTATGAACTTTGAGCTGTAGTTCCTTTAGTTACATAGATTTTCAGTAGGATTCACGTCAGGTGATTGACTGGGCCATTCTAGCAGTTTTATTTTCTTTCTCTGAAACCATTTGAGAGTTTCCTTAGCTGTGTGTTTGGGATCATTGTCTTACTGAAATGTCCACCCTTGTTTCATTTTCATCATCCAAAGATGGCAGCAGATTTTTATCAGGAATGTCTCTGTGCATTTGTCCGTTCATCCTCCCTACAGTTATATGAAGTGTGCCAGTGCCTTATGCTGAAAAACAGCCCCACACCATGATGTTCCGAACCTCAGTGTTTTTGGGGTGATATGCAGTGCCTTCTGACTCATCTGACCAGACTACATTCTCCCAGTATTTCACAGGCTTGTCTAAATGTGGTTGAGCAAACTTTAAATGCACATCAACATGCTTTTTCTTCACCAGTGGATGCTATGTACATGCATACAGGCCATGGTGGTTGAGTGCATTACTTATTGTTTTCTCAGACACAGTTGTACCTGCTGACTCCAGATCTTGCTGTAGCTCTCCACAAGTGGTCCTTGGCTCTTGGACAACTCGTCTGATCATTCTTTTCACTCCTCTGTCTGAAATCCTGTGGGGAGCACCTGGTCATAGCCTGTTTATGGTGAAATAATGCTCTGTCCACTTCTGGATTATGGTCCCAACAGTGTTCACTGGAACCTTCAGTAGTTTAGAAATTCTTCTGTAACCAAAGCCATCAGTATGTTTCGCGAAGGTCTTGGGAGAGCTCACTGGTTTTACCCATCATTTCGTTTCTTGTTTGGCTCCTTGGCAATGAGACAGCTTTTTTTATAGCCCATCAGTTGAACCAGCTGATATTAATTTGCACTAAGTGGCAGGATTGCTTTCTAATTACTGATAGATTTCAGCTGGTGTCATGACTTTCCATGGTTTTATTGCACCTCTCTTACTTCATGTGTTCAATACTTTTTCCTGTGCCATTTCTCATTACTATGCGTAATTTAATTTATGGCCATCTATGGTTTGATTTCTTTGCATGTGTGGATTGGATGGGTTGTTGCCGACATCTGGTGAGAATTAAATGTCAATAAAACCTTTAGAAATATATTTACTTAGGAAACTGGTGACATGTTCAATACTTATTTCAGCCGCTGTCTTTTACTGATCTTTATCTGTTGTTTTCTGTAAACAGTTTTCACCTGTGTGTGGAAAGATGCAACAGTATGTGTGTGTGTGTGTGTGTGATTCATTTCCTGTGCTGTTACAGAGAGATGTAGAGGATATATGCAGCAGAGAGCAAGGACATGATCACATCTGTAATTACACAACAAAGCAAAAATGACTTTACCAGTCCTTCTCCACTGTCAGTTTACACAGTTTTTAAAGGTACAATATCATTTTTGTCACATACAAAAAAGTGATTTAAGTATGTCCGCTTAATTTTTTTTGAACAAATGTACAGTTTACTTACTTACTCAGAAACAAAAACCACACATTTCCTTTCAACAGTTGTGATGTCACATATATGCACATTCTCATTATTGTAAGTAGCCCACCCATCCACACCCCCACCCACGGTAATATGCTCATGCAGTGGTTCAGTGTTCCAAAAGTCTCAACTGAAGAGTCGATGCTTTTACTGCAGCAAAGTGGAACAAGCAAAAAAGTATCCGATGCAACATCCTCAAACTTTCAGGTGAGAGAGAGAGAGAGACAGAGAGAGACAGAGAGAAAGAATGAATAAGAAGAGCAGATCGGAGCAAATTTAAAAAGTGAATGAATTCCCATCTTCCAAAACAAGTTAGAGCCTTAGGCGCCTGGTTCTTCTGCGAAAGGCAGTAGTATGTGCTGTTTTTAGCTTGCTAAATATTAAGGACAGGGAAGGTATGCCTTTAAAGCTAAGTCTAAAAACTTTTAGTGAAACTTCACCAAGGAATCTAGCACTGCTATGCTATTAGAAAGAGAAAGAGAGGGAACAAATGATAGAATGAGTCACAAAGAGAATGTGTGTGACTGAGAAAGGGGAGTTGAAATAATGAGTGAGAGAAAAAGAATGAGTGAGAGGAGGGAATGAGAGAGAAATAAAGATGGAAAAAGAATGACAGAAAATAAATGAGTCACAAAGGGAGATCTGTTTAAAGGAAAAGCGCAAGAGAGAGAGAGAGCAAAGGAATGGGAGTAAGTGATTGAGCATGAAAAAAAGTGAGAATGAGTCATAAGGATAGATCTGTTTAAAGAGAGAATGAGTAAATTGATATTGTAAACAATTTAGTGTTCTGTTAAAGAAATCTGCTTTGTATTTACATAATTATGAACAGCTTATTTTTTAAGTGTCAAAATATTCATGCAGTTAAGGCACCACAGAATATGAGAGAGAGAGAGAGAGAGAGAGAGAGAGAGAGACAAAGAAAGAAAGAAAGACAGCACTCTTTTCCAAAGAGAGGGTGAGAGAGATCCTGGATACTGACAGATAAATGTGGACAGAGGCTGGAGGCAGGTAACTGCTGAGTAGCATGTAAAGCACTTTGCCTAGTAAAATACAAGCTAAGCTAAAGACTTATAAAGATTGGGTATCGTTCTACCTTGTTAAAGGACATAGATGATACACTATATGGTTAAATGTTTGTGGACATCTGTTCATCCAAAAGCCCTGTACAGGGTATGTTCCTCCTGTCTTGAGCTCAGTGAGGGACACACTGTGACCCTGACCAGGATGAAGCAGTTACAGGAGATGAATGAATGAATTTTTTGTGTGTGTAATTCTTTTGTTATTCTGCTGGTGTTTTATGTGGGCAGTATTTTTCTTTAGTTACTTAAGTCATTGTTTTTTTGTTTATTAAATGAAAGGTCTTGAGTATGGTTTTAGTATACACACTTCTGGTTGTTGTACAGAGAATAAACAATAAATAAATAGCTTTGAAATTCCCTTGGCTGTGGTTCTATAGGACAGAAAATCAACAACAAAAAAATGGCCAGTGAAAGAAAAGCAGACAGAGATTAATGTCTGACTAGGATTCCCCTGATAATCATTCTCTCTCTCTCTCTCTCTCTCTCTCTCTCTCTCTCTCTCTCTCTCTCTCTCTCTCTCTCTCTCTCTCTGCCAGCTGAGCTGATGGCAGTAAAATCACAAAGAACCCACTCACACACACACACATACAAGTTCACATACACACACACACACACATTTTTATATACCATTCCTCAGAATATATAACCATGTTATACATCACTGCTACTTCACAACACTTAACCTTCACTACACTCAGTAATGAGCTGCTATGTTCTCACTGCTGTAACCAAAACAACACAATACACATGGGCACATACATACATCACCAAATGTTTGCGGACACCCCTTAAAATTACTGACTTCATCATTATTCAGCATGCACCATTGTGGACTAGTGTGGATAATTGTGTATAATCTCTATATGAAAAAATAAAATAAAACTGGATGCTATGGAGGGCGACACGGCAGTATGTAGTGTTGCAGTCACATAGCTCCAGGGACCTGGAGGTTGTGGGTTCGATTCCCGCTCCTCCCACAGTCCAAAAACACACGTTGGTAGGTGGATTGGCGACTCAAAAGTGTCCGTAGGTATGAGTGAATGTGTGAGTGTGTGTTGCCCTGTGAAGGACTGGCGCCCCCTCCAGGGTGTATTCCCGCCTTGCGCCCAATGATTCCAGGTAGGCTCCGGACCCACCGCGACCCTGAACTGGATAAGGGTTACAGATAATGAATGAATGAATGAATGGATGGATGCTGTGGAGCAGCTGCACATAAACCTAAGAAAAATATTTCATATTTCACTTTAGGGTCACCATGCTAAACACTTAGTGTGGGCTTGAGATGTAGGTTGAGGAGCAGTGGAACTATGTGTGTGTGGTGTGGGTATCTTGGCTGTGTGAATGGTGTGTATGTTGGTGTGTAGTTGTTGTTTATTTGTTGGCCTTGACTCTGTTTCTATTTTCTCTCTGATTGATTCACCGCAGCTCTTCTCCTGTCCTTCACTCTTCATTTAATTCATCTCTCGCACTCTCTCTCTCTCTTTCTCTCCCCCAGGTATCTTTGATCTCTTTTTTTATATATATATAATTTAGTTATGGTTCTTTCTAAAATGTTTCAGTTTAAAAAATATGTTTTTCAGAAATGAGTGAAGTTTGATTATTTTGGTTTAATACAAAAATGCACTGAATACGGAAATGTGAGTTAAGTCCTTGTACAGTGTAATCAATTCAAACAATACCCCAATCACTAGCTCTTTTTTGGATGTTTTCCATTGGATATAGCTGATGATGATAGTGTTACAATCCATTATGATATTCGAAGGTCACTGCAGTTGAATTAACACCATTTAGCTGATGTATAGTTTTTTGCTCATTTCCATCCTCAGCTTCTCTCTGTTTCTCTCAGATGTGGCGAGGGCAATCGAGCTGTTGGAGAAGCTTCAGGAATCTGGAGATGTTCCTGGACATAAACTCCAGTCACTGAAGAAGGTCCTACAGAGTGAGTTCTGTACAGCCATCAGAGAGGTCAGTCACACCTCAACAATCTCACACGATACACACACCTGAAAAAAACAAAACACTGAGATCACACAGGTAGTTAAAGCAATTTACAACTGCATATTGACTGTGCATATTGACTAGACTCTGTGATCATTATTCTTGTACATTTCAGCATTGTGATGTCTGCAGGCCCTGTACAGCAAGAAAGAGAGGAAATTAAAGACTGATCACAGATCACAGATCTGTATATACAACTTATACATTTATTACGTGGTTTAATAACCCTTTAAATAATATGTTTTTTAATGTTTTTGTTGTTTTTCAGTTTTTTACTTTGGTATAGAAATCATAAATGATTTTGTTTTGTGTAAAGTCTATTTAAAAATGTATCACCTTCCTTGTATAGTTTGTAATCTTTGACCTGTGTGAGATCAAAAATGCCCTTGTTATTCTCTATTCTATTCATTATTTTTTTCCTGCAGTGGGTGTGAATGTGCTGGAAACTGTGGTGGTTATGTCGTTGTTGTTATTGTTCTCAGTATGTTAGTATGCTGTTCGGTCATGAATATTAATTCACACTCAGGATGTGTGTGTGTATCAGACACATTTGGCTGTAGTTTCTCATTTCATGCTCTGGTGAACGTAGATGGTATCGTAAGTACTCAATGTGTCATTTATATTCCAGCTAAAAGTGCCCTGAAGGCGAATGACACAATGTCAATATTCATTTATGGCTCAGACTTGTCGAAAATTTGGTAGACACTTCTTATAATGAGAGAAGTGAAGAACTTTAAGGTGCATCCATGCTAGACACTTGGTATTCACACTCAGTGCACATGTCAGCTAGATGGATACAAAGTCCTGGGATAGAGCCATGGTGTGATGATGATCCATTAAATACCTTTGGAATGAGTTGGGGTTGGTGTTTGTGAAGGAGAAATAATCAACTAACATCCATGCTACAAGCAAACTAACACTGAACACTGTGCACTGGATGTTTCACTGAAAGTTAATCTACTAAATTCAACACTATTTCAAACCAGAAGCAGGTCCTCATACTGTAGCCTGAAACTCCCATAACTCCCACACTCATTAAAGCGAGTTGGTGTGTGGAGACATTTGGGGAGGAAGCTTGACCTATGATGTCAGCAGTGTTCGTTTGTTGCCATGTATAATATTAATATATATTTTTCTCCTCAAAAACTTCATAATTAATAGGATCCATTTAGAGCAGAAGACTCTGTACAAAATAATGAAAATCCCTTTGAAATCTGTCACTGAGACAACGAGTTTAGACATGGACTTTTGGGCATGATGCAAAGTAATTACATGACTTCAGTTTTAATGCTGTAATTTTTAGTCAGGCTTTAGCTAGAGCCTTCTTTGTTTTGACAGAATGCTGTCTGATTTCACATACAGATCTGGCAATTGTCTAACAATTGGGTTATTATACACACACACACACACACCGACACACACAAACACACACACAATGTGGTCAGTGTTTACATCGGGACTGTATGGACAACAGACTGATTATCCAATTCTCTCTGTATCAGTCAGTACCAGAGAGAGAGAGAGAGAGAGAGAGAGAGAGAGAGAGAGAGGATTTTGTTTCTGTTTATTTTGAAGTGAAAAATGTAGAGGATTTTGCAGGAATTTACTGTACAGCTGTACAGATTTTACTGTGGTTTTGTGGCATCATTCAATGAGCCAAGAGTCAGTAATAACGAAAGCAAATGAATGTAAATCATCATTATGTTATCACCTTTAAGAACAGTAGGATATCTGTACACATACCTAACAGAGACATAGCATGTGATGATATGTTTAGACATTTATCCTGAATACATGTGTCATGATTATTAGGTGGATTAAGTGTAATTGTAAACTTTGTTAATCTCTTTTGGCATTGGCTTAGAGTAATCAAAATTATGATAACAGCTTTTTTGCATGTAGCATGGGAGACACCACAGGCTTTAAACTAATGCTTAATGAGAAAAACATGAATATAATGTTTGACTAGTGTGTTATGATTAGAGAAACACAGTTTTGTAACTAAGCTACAAGCTGTTATCATTAAACGGAGGCTAGGGATGGTTTTGTAACTGCTCTGTGCAGTTATCTCCAGGATTTCAAAGTATTTAACAAACTATTATTTGGGCAATGTGGTGATGCAATGTTAACTGTTGCTGCCATGCAGTTCCTGGATTTGTTTCACACATTGGGTCATGGTCTATGAGTGTGTGTGGTTTTTCTATAGGTGATTCAGTTTCCTCCCACATTCCAAAACCATAGGTTAATAGGTTGAATGATTATGCAAATTGTCCACAGCTGCAAGTGTGTGACTGGGTGAATGTGCAATGCTCTGTGAGGGACTGGTGTTCTGTCCAGGAATTAATTCATACCATGATATAATAATGCAGAAAAGTATCAAGCAAAATTACTGCATATTAAATACATTGTTAAAAATGTAAAAACTGTTAAACACAAGATATTTAGGGTGTGTTAATAGTTTAGTCTGTTTGTTCCACACGAGGCTCTGTTAGATCACAAAGTGGTTTGGTGGATATCAAAACTATTAACAGCTGAATTATGTTATAAAATCTATCCCGTCAGCTGTGATATTTTCCTCCATGTGGCTTTTGTCTTTTTTTTTTCTTTCAAAATCTAATGTTTCAGTGTGAACCCAGTATTGCAGAATAACAGTAGCTCATTAAACTGTAGCTTGACGCTTGAAAAAAGCTTCAGAATTTTGGAGAAATTATCTGTATGACTAAACATGAGATTTTGTAAAGCAAAGCAAGAATCACATTCATTTTTGTCATGGAGAAATCAACTCCTCATATGGGCCTGACACAGACTACAGAATAAGCACATAACTTCAGAGGTCTGTAGTAAATGGTGCCTTGGTCTGAAAAAAATGCTCAACCCAGTAGTCTGTTTGAGCAGATGTTCCACAGCTGGGTTAATGCTCAAAAGCTGAGATACAGACATCATTTATCAGCATCAAATGATATTTTAATTGCTTTTATGTTAGCTTTGTCATTTGGTGGTATTTGGATAAATCAAGGGTTAACAACAGCCACTCATTCATTTGTTTTAGAAAATATTATTTGAGTTAAAGTGCTGGTTCACCTTCACAGCTAGTAATGGGCAGAGTTGGGGAAAAGGCTCATAGGGCACAGAGAACACAGCTAATGTTTGAAGAACTAGATCACAGATCAAAGGAGAAAAAATGGCTGTAGCCAGCTTCCATTCAGGCTAGGCTTTGAGAAAAGCTAATGGGGGACGACGTTCTGAACAAAACAGTGTAATTCTAAAATTGTACTTCAGATTTGATCGTGTTTGTTGAGATTTGATCTCTCTCTCTCTCTCTCTCCCTCTCTCTCTCTCTCTCTCTCTCTCTCTCTCTCTCTCTCACTCACTCACTCACTCAGGTTTATCAGTACATGCATGAGACAATAACAGTGAATGGGTGTCCAGAGTACCAGGCTCGAGCGACCGCAAAGGTAAGAATAATTAGTTATTTTCCAGATTCTTATTTTGTTTGCAGAACCATTACAGTTATTAAGTGCATTTAAATATTGTGACTAGATATTTTTTTATCCTGGGCTTTTTTTCTGGTAGTTGTGATGTCATTTGACATTAACGTTTTTGTTGCTTATTTTTTGGTCAAACTCATGATCAATGTGTAATTGGGTTAAAGTTCCCAACTTTAGCCAACTTTGCTGATGATGTTGATTTCTGAAGAGCATGCAGCTCTTTATTTTTCAATATTGCATGCTTGCAAATTGCAATTTTGGTGTAAAAAAAAAGACTGTCAAACTTTATAGACAGCATATGTCTTTTTTCAGGCTTTTTCATTCCATTTTAGTGAGTTCTACTTTCAATTCAAAACAAATCTCTATTAGACTTTCAAATGTCCTTTTTTCATCCTGCTTCTCTTTTATGCATTAAAAAAACAGATTTAACAAACAGTCTGAACAGTAATTATCCACCTCACATACATTTAAATGTAGCACTCTTTTACTTCATCAACCTTTCAGTTCATTCACATTCCTCTGCTGTAGGGAAGATACAAAGAGATTAAAAAGAGGAGAAAGAGAGAAAGGATGAAAACAAAAGAAGGAATGCAGTGTCTGTATAACTGAAGGACGAGTTTGTTGACTAGAAATGAGGACAAATCCTTTGAAAATGAGAATTTCATCCCAATACAGTTTTCTGAGCTGTTTCCAATCCATCAGACAAAGGGGAGCAGTGCCAAAAAAAGTGCACCATTCCGAATATACATCTCCTGTCAAGAGTCTGGGGACACCTAGATTTATATAAATGCAGATTTTTTTTCAAAGCAAAATATTCGCTCACATACCTTAGCACACCACAATCCCCCACCCCCCACACACACCGTTTAAAAAGAAAGTAAAATTACAAAATGTATTACATAGCATTAAATAAATAAATAAAATAAAATAAAAACAGCTGGGCTGTGAGGAGTGTGGTGTGTTCTCCCTGTGTCCGCGTGGGTTTCCTCCGGGTGCTCCGGTTTCCTCTCACAGTCCAAAAACACACGTTGGTAGGTGGATTGGTGACTCAAGTGTCCGTAGGTGTGAGTGTGTGAGTGAATGTGTGTGTGTTGCCCTGTGAAGGACTGGCGCCCCCTCCAGGGTGTATTCCCGCCTTGCGCCCAATGATTCCAGGTAGGCTTGTGGCCCACTGCGACCCTGAACTGGATAAGCGCTTACAGATAATGAATGAATGAATGAATGAAAAACAGCTGGGGCAATTGAGTTTTTGAATCTATTAGTCCTGCACCTAGGCCGTATAAATCTGCAAACAGAAACAACCTTAACTCACTGTACATGGCATGACTCTGCAAGCTTTGAGAGATCATTACAATGTGTGCCAGCAATTTTACCACATATTTTGTATAGTAACAGTCTCTGCCCTTCTGGTAAGGCAGTACTGGCACATTGCTGTGAGCTTTTGATTGCATTCAGCCATATCATCATAAGTTAGGTAAAGTATTCATGTTGGATGTTAGGTCTGCACTCATCCCAGAGGTATTGGATGGAGCCCCATTACTTCCAGACAACACTGTACCACTGCTGGGGGCTTCTTGTTTGTAACTCTCTAGCTGAGAGTTGGCATTGAGCATGGTGACCTTAGGTTCATGTGTGATTGCTCTATACATCACATTCAATTAGACAATGTTTTTATACAGTTATTGTACCAAATGTGTGTATAACTCAACGTCTGTGCCAACATTCACCTTAAATGCATTTAATCAAAAACTCATCATCGACCATCTGTATCTGACCTCACTAATGCTGTGTGGGTGAATGCAAGCAAATCTGCACTACCACATTTCAACATCTTGTATAAAACCTTCCAAGAAGATTATGCGCTGTTACTGCAGCCAATAGAAACATCCTTATTAATACTCTTTATTATCCAATTTCATGTGAATTATCAGTTGTGTATTCACAGGTAAAACAGAAATGATAAGGCATGTGCACTCAAGCCTTTCTTTAAAGTGCTGATATGTGAGAGACATTTAAAGAGGCTCTGGACTGTGTGGAATGGTGATCCTTGGTGTGGTGTGTTTTATGATAAGAGAGTAATTCATTTACACTGTACTCTCTCTGAATATTGATAAGGCCATGTCCTTGCCAATGTTACAGTGAGGACAAATAATTACAGCTCGTTTTTACACCTCTCTACAGCTGATTTACATTTGCACTTTAAACACTTTAAGCGAAGTAACAAATTATTAGTTACATTACATTCATGTTAACCCTGTCTTACCTAATGTATAAAGGGTGATCCATTAAGAATTTTTATGTTTGCACCCTTTAATTATTAAAATATACATCATAAATCTATGGCTACAGCTGGAGGAACTCCTACTGGTTTTTAATGGTGCTGAAGTGTAACAGTAGAATTACATTCAGTATCATGATTCATATTTCCATGTCATAATGACTCTTAATTTAGAATTTTCATAGAGAAATCAAGCATAGACCTGGGAATATTTATATGGGTCTTAGACTGACTACAGAATGACACTTGACTTGAATTCATGGCTCTGTATTTATATTAAGATAAAGACAGCCAATCACCTTGCTGTTTTGAAAATAAAAAAATAATAGAAATGCAGAGAGCACTGGCTTAATTAACATGCAGAAGACACAGTCTCTATACCTAAAAGACTGTTTTCAGTTGATAGTGCAGAAGCTAGAGCATGGTTTAAAAGCACTGTAAGGCTCTTTACTAACCCTTAGAATGAAAATACTCTGTATTATAACATGAAAATGCATCAGTATGATAAAATCCCTGTTATACCTGTAGTAAATTATGTGCCATATTTTCTAATTTGCAAACACAGTAATGGGGGCAGAGTAATAGGTGTTACTATAGCACCTCTATATGCTCTACAGCAGCTGCACAAACCCATTGGTGCTATATGAGGTAACCTCACGTTGCCAGACTTTCTAGGGTGGTATGTATTCATGACCCATTACTGGAAGGCCTTATAGGATATGAGCCCTATAATATCTTAGATAATGTTATTTGGCATTGATTGTGAAGTGTGCCATATGTTTTCTCATGACACCTTCATTCTGAGTATGAGCGGAGCTGTGAAGATCTGCTTTGAGCTGCTCTTCACATACACAGCCCCCTTTTTCAGCTGTATTCCTATTTATTCAGCAAGTGCTTCATCTGTAGATGATGTTCTGATTCAGAGGGATCAGAAAATCGCTGCTTTTGCCTTGTGGGGATCTTCTGATTTTAAAGGACTGTGAAAAGCATCCCTTATTTGTCTTTCCCCCTCTTCTCTCTGCATGCATGCTTTAATAAAGAATAGAAGCTGACAGAAAACCACCCGTGGCTACAAAAGATTTACAACTTTTCTCTGTCTTCTCGGACCAACAGGCTCCAGCTAGCTTTGTTTTCTACTGCACTTTTTCACTATTTATAGTCTTGTTTAGCAGGCAGATGTTTTTTCCACAAGAGGGAGCTGTCACTTTATTTTTGCATGAGTGAAAAGGAGAAAAAAATACATAGAAATGGGCCAAGGAGAAGTTTTTCATTTCAATGTATTATTTTATTATCATATTGTTATATTATTCCAGGCCTTCATAGCTGGGTTTGTGGTGGTTTTTTTTATTATGAATTCATTATTTTTTTCAGGCCACTGTGGCTGCATTTGCAGCAAGTGAGGGTCACTCTCACCCTCGCGTAGTGGAGCTGCCAAAGACAGATGAAGGACTGGGCTTTAATGTAATGGGCGGCAAGGAGCAAAATTCTCCAATCTACATTTCCCGCATTATACCTGGGGGCGTGGCTGAGAGACATGGGGGACTGAAGAGAGGGGACCAGCTTCTGTCTGTTAATGGAGTGGTCAGTATTACTTTATTATTTAACCTTAAAAACACTTAACCACAGAAAACAGCAAGCTAGCCAGCTCCAAGTATAACCTGAGTGTTATTCTATAACTTTCAAGAAATGTATATAGAACTTGTTATACAAACTCTGGTCTAATGACAAAATAAAAGTATGTTTCTATATAAAGTATAATATAAAGCATTAAATAAAAAATATATAATTAAGACAACTTTTAATTTATATAATTAAGACAATATATTAATAATATATATTTAGTGAATAATTACATTTGTTTGCTGCATTTAACATATTTGGAAACAGGGATTTTTCACTGTGTAACTTATAATATTTTATTATGTGTCAAATATGTTAAATCTGACTTGTTTAAATGAACTCTTTCCACATTTGTCAACAACAGTGGATGTATTTGGGATTGACTCGGTTTGTACTACCAGCTTTTAAGGCTGATCATTTTGGTGTGTCTACAGTGTGAATACTTTGAAAAAATGAAATTGAATATTCTTACATCAATGGAAGCAGGAAATAAGGCAAAGTGTGGCCAGTACTGTATAAATACTGAAAGTGTAAAGATTTTAAAGATTGTATATAAAGATTAATTGGACTGGACGTTAAATATATGAAGGATGCAGAGTTCCACAATGCTGTATATAAGGCATGAATTAATAGAAAAACATGAAATATATTACATCTCAAGCTCTTTCAATGCCTGGCTCTAAAGCATGACTAGAATAATATAATAATAAAAAGGTCTTTAAACCTGAAAAGGGGCTCTCGTCAGGAGGCTGTCACTTTAAAGTCACTGCTTTAAATGTGCCGTTCCTTTTTAAAATGCACAAGAGCACAGTCTGAAGGGAATGAGGTTTTTTTATGGCTCTGAAAGCTGTCTCTGCTTTAAAAGAACTCCTTGCATTACTGTCATGGATATTTCAGAAAGTTTTTAACCCATTTTTCTGACTGTCATTCTGTCTCAGACTTATAGAGCGTGACAGTTTTATTACTCTATCAGAGATGCACAAGTTCAATATATAATTCCTTTTCACATAAAAATCTGAACGCTGCACTGATTTCAATACTGTAATTAAGCCAAACACACTGCAATGAATGGTAGTTTAGTTATTAGTTCTTCTCTCTGTCTTGGAAATTTTGTACTGAAAATTTTTCTATGAGGATTCGATGACATTTGGTGGCTTCATACTTAACGAGGTTAGGTACTGATTAGTTAATACTGATCAGATACTGATTGGATGATTACCTCTGAATGCTCAAAAACCACTCCAGCTACTCCCAAATGATTTGGTGCACCATCGCTCCAGAAAACACACTTCCACTGCTCCAGAGACTAATCTACTACGCACTTGCCACTGATCATGGAGAATGATGTATGGACCTAAAATACATCAGTTTAATGTTCTTCACATATACACTGAGACATCAGACCTTAACCTCTTTTTTCTGTGCTGTTTTCTCAGAGTGTGGAAGGGGAGCACCATGAGAAAGCAGTAGAGTTGTTGAAGGCTGCTAAAGACAGCGTGAAGCTGGTGGTGCGCTACACACCCAAAGTTCTGGAGGAGATGGAAGCGAGGTTTGAGAAGCTCCGCACAGCTCGCCGGCGTCAGCAACAACAGCTTCTTATCCAGCAGCAGCAGCAGCAGAATCTCAGCTCTCAGAACCACACGGCGTAGGTGAGGCTTTTCAGTGCTTTAAAGCAATAATTCAGCTAAAAAAACACATCTACACTTTTTCCCCATTTACTTAAATCATTAGCCAAAACAAAGACTGTGTCCAGACCAAACCTACTGTGCTGTCTTTCTCCCAAAACCCTTCACCAGAAGCTGTGTAGTTTAAGCACATTTAAAAAAAAATCATACCATGGTAATAGTTTTATCATAGTAGTAATATTAATAAATATATAATCTATAGCATCTGGGCCTATTTGGATCAGTCTTCAAAATCATCCCATTTTGAAATCATGGGGGGCTTTTTTTGTGATGTTACATTAAAAACCAAAGTATTCATCCATGCCTCAAGTTGGATCCACCCACCACTAACTCAGAAGAAGGCACAGCCAGTCATAACAGGCCAATGTCCAAGAGTTTTCATGTACATATCTGCCAATAATCATACATAGACATTTATGATAATGTAAAAACTTGGACCAAATTCCCATGGATAGTCAGTACAGAGTAATTAAACATTTATTTATATAGGCTTATATATGCATGCAGTAAAATGAAAAATGCTGTGTTTATTTGCAGCATTGATCACTTCTAAACCTAGGGGATTTTTAAGGAGTGTCTGCAGATAATGATGGTGGTAGCCTTGTTTGAAGCCCTTATTTAGCAATTATTTGTAGCTCCAGTGTATAACTAAAGAAACTAATTTTAAAAATTAAACTTGCATGGGCTCTATGGCATTTGAAGTGAGGGAGGGGTAATTGTGTACATTTAATTTTTTTTTTTTTGCTGAATTATTGCTTTAATCCAGTGAACACTACATGCCTGGTACTGGCACAAAAACAGAAATCCACAACTTTAAATTTGCTGCAAGAGCAAATACATTACCACTTTGGAAAGTGTAAAACTATATTAACTCAGTGTGCGAAACTAGAGCCATCTTTACTGCTGTGTTTTATACCTTAAAATATTCAAGAGATGCCCTGTGCAGAGTACAGATCAGCAAGTGCATGTTATTGATATGTTTAATCAGAGTACTGATAAAATATGACTTGTGTGTAACATATTTCTGTTAATGTATTTACACCATTAAAAAGTGTAAAATTAAATTCCCTGCCTTTCTAGAAGGAATCTGTCTTGAGTGACACATACTGCATGTAACATACAGAACAACAAGACAATACAAAAACTCTTTAAAATATTCAAGAATAAATATATTAAATTAAGAAATATAACTAAAAATAAAAGGTCAATGTGTCAGGCCATTACAGGACATCACACATCTGCAAGCAATTTTACACAGTCAGTTGACCTATCATCATGTGTTTTGATCTGTGGGAAGCACTCAGAGGAAATCCATCCAGACAGTGAGATAACACACCAAAGAGACAAGTGTTTGAACCCACAACCCCAGGACCCTGTAGCTGTGTGGCATTGATACCCTTTTTGTTAAATCATGTTTCTTCAAATTTCAGAAAAAGCGCGACAACAGCACATAGACATTGAAATTGGAAAATATAGCCCTTTATTCTCCTTGGATAGAAAAGGTTAATACCACATTGCCAGTGGAATGAGGTTAAGACGGTCATTACCCACACTGCCCCCAGAGTGTAAGGAAAGCAGTGTATTTGGTAGAGTTCTGTTTACGTTTGTTTGTTTTGGGTTTTTTTTGGGGGGGGCACAGTGGTGCAGCAGGTAGTGTCACAGTCACACAGCTCCAGGGGCCTGGAGGTTGTGGGTTCGATTCCCGCTCCGGGTGACTGTCTGTGAGGAGTTGGTGTGTTCTCCCCATGTCCGCGTGGGTTTCCTCCCACAGTCCAAAAACACACATTGGTAGGTGGATTGGCGACTCAAAAGTGTCCGTAGGTGTGAGTGTGTGAGTGAATGTGTGTGTGTCTGTGTTGCCCTGCGAAGGACTGGCACCCCCTCCAGGGTGTATTCCCGCCTTGCGCCCAATGATTCCAGGTAGGCTCTGGACCCACCGCGACCCTGAATTGGATAAGCAGTTACAGATGTTTTTCTTGAAATAACTCTTGAAACCCTTTAAACTGCAGCTGTAGATGTATATGAAAAGTGCTATACAAATAAAGATAATTAATATTTGTATTATGATTATCTGAATAATTTTATACACATGCACCTACCAAGTTGATTCTGAGTTGATCTGGAATCCAGAGCTTTTTTATTTAAAGCTAATTAAAAACCTATCACCTATTCAGCCAATTAATTACACAGATATAAAGACACAAAAATAAAAAATAAGGGGGTGTAAGTATGCACACATGGACAAAAATTAAATGTAAGCCTGTTTTAAACATGACCATCCTTAAGTGGGGATACCTCTTTTTGGAGCATAAATTGGTTCCTTCAGGGACTACAAATCCATTTGATTCTTCATGTGACTTGCACTTTATGCAAATATTGTAAAAAAGGATTACTTTCATAAATATTGTTTGGCTTTTTTGGTGATAAAAATGACTGATTGCTTGTTTAAGTCTCTCAGCTGTTGTCCTCTCTTGTAATCTGCAGGTTGTTCCAGAAAAAAAACAAGTAGAATAAAATAGAGGTTTGGGAGAGAGCTCAGCAGCCTGTGGCCTTCCAGAAGATAAGAAAAGGAGGAAGAAGAGGAGAGAAGTAGGAAGAGGAGGAGAAATAGAAGACCATCCCTTGCTCACTCAGTGTAAAAACTACAGCTTTACTATGGTCCAATAAACCTCTACCATCTATGTGCTGCAACAACGCCCTGGTGCTGGGAAAAGTATAAAATATGAAAGAGTGAGAAAGAACACTTATTTTTACCCATTGGTTGTTATCTTTTTTAGTTGTCTTTCAAAGCCTGCAACAGTGAAGCTTATTAAGTGAAATCATCTTCATTCTAGTGGATATATGTAATAGTTTTCATTCTGAGACCGCTGGTAAAATATCATACAGTTTATTAACTTTTTTGTTAAAATTGTTTGTATTTTAATGGTTTTAGGTTCTTTTAAATTGAAATAGGGCACTTATATAAAATTATAAAAGTAATCACTCAAAGCAATCTAATGATCTAATGATAATTTCATAATGAGAAATATATATGTTGGCTGGATAAAAAATTATTTCACTTAATAAGTCATTTTTGCAGTGCAGTTGCAAGTTGTGACCCTCTTCAAAGATAAGAACAAAAATTGTCCTCCTCCTCGTAGTTATTTGTGATTCGTATTTATTTGTTCTTCTGAAGCTTCCTGCTGAATGCACTGCAAAAAAAATCTTTTTTTAAGTGAAATGGTCTTTAAAATCTATCTATATATATATATATTATATTATTTAGGAGACTGTTGTAAGAATGTTATAAGACTATAAACACAATGTCTATAGGTTTATAAGTTATTTTATTTATAGAAAGTGTCTAATTCCATTGGAAGATAATTTTGCTTATTTTAAAGAAAATATTCTCACAAATTTTAGCTACCAATACATCATTTTTACCACTGGAAATTGGCAAACACAATGTATCGGTGTGATTTTTTTTTCTATTATATAGTTAGAATTGGTGTAGTACAGAGTCATTCTCGCAACTAACAGCTGTTTCATAATATGAAGTATCATTTAAAAAAAATTGTTTTTCTTGAATATAATTTTCTGACACTTCCTGCTGAGAAAATAAAATAAAATTGTAAAATTGTCTAAACAGAGGCTGAATAATCCAAAATATTTCTTACAACAATTTTATTGAGAAAAGTTTTTTTATATTGACTAAATGTATGATGATTTCACTTCCTTTTTTTTTTTTTCTTTTTTTTTTGCAGTGTTTGTTGACAGATAGTTTTGGTTTGATTTTTGCATTTTGTTGAATTATCCCCATTTTTCCACTGCTTTGTACAATAACCTCTTTGACAGATTCTTCTGGTGCTTGTGTCTGTGCGAAAGAGTAGCTTTTTTGTGTCTAACCTGTCCTTGATTGGATAAACGTGAGGTATTTTATACCATATTGTAGCAAGGAATATTTTGTACAAAAAGGGTAGATTTAGCAATAACACTCCTATTTATTTTTTTCATTTCATTTTGTCATTTTGTAAGACTCTTGGCAGACATTTAAAGGGAAAAGTGCATAAACTTTTATGATTTAGCCCTTGTGCAGAAATGCAAGTATGGCTAGCAGCATGTTAGTTAGCTAACATAGGTTTTAAGTGCTCTGTTAACTAGCCCAAATTTGTTATTAGCCATATTAGCATGGTCCCTTTGTCTCAATTCCTGATGAGCTGCCTTACTGCCCACTGTCTACACAGGCAGCTGTTTAAGTTTTCAACATTCCAGCCAACATCCAGCCTCATAACAGAAGATTACTGAGAGAGTCCAGTTAGACAGCAGTGACATTGCCTCCTAGAACACGCATGTCCGCTTGTTAAGTTGTGACGTCACATCCGGGTACTAACCGCTACTCAGTAAGGCCAACTTAGTGATTTTGCCGCTAGATTTAGTGACATTTCAGACCTTCTGCTGACTTTAAAAAAAAACAGACTAAATAAGCACCAAATCTATTGAATTTCTGAACAAATCTTAGCTACTTTTATATTAGATAATTGCCGGTAGCAGAACTCATAACAAAACACCTGTTCTGATCGTGAGACACATCAGAATGAGCTGTAAATGCACAAATTGTGTGGTCAAAGACACACATTTGCTTCTGTTTACATTTAAGTCACTCCTTTTTCTGAACTCCTGAACAGATATCACAGAATGGATTGAGACATTTAACTAAATTCATACAGTAAACATACATTTTATTAATGTATGGCAAGAGACCTTAGGTGCGATTGGACCCAGAATCAGCGAAGCATCATGTGTGGTGTCACATTTAACAAGTGGATTATGATGTAAAATGCTTTGTGTGGAGAGCTCAAAGGTTTTGAGACAGATCTTAGTTTATGCCTTCCACTTGATGAAATGCTAAAATTGCTAGTTAACACCTGGCTAATAGCAGTTTTCATGCTTGGCTGGCTAGCTTAATTGGTATTTTGCTGTATACTTGTTACATTTTAGCATTGGCTTAAAAATAATTCTGTTTAAAATGCTAACACAACTAATGATATTACATGTAGTAGATGACGTTCATTCTAGCTGTTTCAATTTGTTCCCTGGTTTACTAGCTTCAATTTGTCGTTAGCTATGCTAGCATTTTCAGCCTATTCACTAAGTGGATGAAAATATCTTGCTAGCATACAGGCTACAGATGCTAGCATGTCTAGGAGCTAATGGAATCAATATGACAAGCAAATGAAGCAGCTAGCATATCCCTTCTAGCAACAGCTGTCTTAATGTATAAGCTAACTGCAGCAGTAGTGCTAATCAAAACGATTTTCATTCAGTTTGGGTATGCACGAAATTATGAAAAGTTATGTTACATTTAAAAAAGGTTCACGCACTGAAGTTAGCCACATGTTTCTGATGCAATTTTACATAAAGTATAATAAAGATATTCTATTTATTAAAAATTCATATAATATATGGAATAAAATCTCTTATTTATTTGAAGACAAACAGAATGTCAAACACAGATATACGAAAAGAATATATTATGGAGGGTGGTCATAACACTTTATTATTTGTCATTTTAAAATGGTTTATATTTTCAATTTTGTGATCTCAGAGTTAAAAAACAAAACCAGACTATTAATTGTGATGTTATTCTGTTACATTTTACTGTATACTCTTCCACAAACTGACTATTTTATCCAATCCCATCCTATTTTTGACAATCATTCTATAAGATAGCATTTATGGGAAACACTATGTCCAAAGGTGTATGAACACATGCTTTCCTGTCTACTTTTCAGGAAGGCTTTAGATGTTGGAACATTGCTTTGAGGATTTTGATATTCAGACACAGAAAAATTAGTTTGGGACCAAAAATGCTAATTCAGTACATCTGAATCTGCAGCTGCTCTCATTTGGTTTCAAGTTTACACAAAATTATATTGTCTTATTATAAGGGGTGTCTACAAATTTTCGGACATATTACCATATTACATGCTAACGAAATGAGTTGTTGACCAAGGAAGGTACACTCTTAAATATAAA
Source organism: Hoplias malabaricus (assembly GCF_029633855.1). Taxonomy (NCBI): domain Eukaryota; kingdom Metazoa; phylum Chordata; class Actinopteri; order Characiformes; family Erythrinidae; genus Hoplias; species Hoplias malabaricus. The sequence goes on from NC_089803.1 coordinate 63,499,756, forward strand.
GGCGCTACTTAGGGTTCTTGGAACAGTGCCGTAGAAGAACCACTTGGTTCCATAAAAAACTGTTTTATGTTTTTTAAATGATGTGTGAATGATTTGTTTGTTTAAATGATGTGTGAGTATGAAGAACCTTTTAAAGGCTTAAAAATCCATCACAGTTAAGGTTTTTACCCATTTAATATTGCTAGCAAAAATAAGCAAATAATAATAATAATAAATTAGCAAATGTGTTTCTTCTATGGCATCAGATAAAGAACCTTTTGTAGCTCCTTTATTTTTAAGAGTGTAATGTTGTTATTTATATTACTATTAATTTTGGTTGTTTGTTTTCCTGGGTATTTGTATTGTTCCTTTGCTAGTGGAATCCTCTGAAAGAACTATAAGTTTGTCCAATGTTGTTAATGAAAGCAGACGATGCTGTGAAATATTTATTTTGTCCCTTGATCTACAGATCCTTCTCCCCTTTTTGTATTCTTTAAACACTTTTCTTACCAACAATGACTTGCATTTTCAAGGCTGGTTAAAACTGTAGATTAAACTGTACAGAGACACAAAAACAATACCATGTGATATGCAATTGTTATACATATTATATTTGTATAAATAAATATAAATGTCTGTGTGTACAACTTGCATTTGGTTGTTATTTTTGTGTTTGTGGATTCTGTCAAAATACTGTGATTAAAAAAAACAGGATACAGGAGACAAGATAACTGTGACAAAACAGTGACTCATATGACATCAAAAGTCTCCATAAACAATAGGCTGCATCAATTACATCACAGTTACTATTAAGTGACAGGTAGTGATAATGACATCACAATGACCATTAAGTGACAGTTTTCACTGATGTCATCAAAACTGAGCTGCTCTCATGCTATATATATGGTTCATCACATCACATTGGCCACAGATTATGAAGATGACATCACAGTTGTCCGTAAGCTACGGGTAGCACAGATGGCATAATGTGACATGTTATACTAATCACATCAAAATGGTCCACAGAAATCACTGATGATATCACAATTGCAAAGTGTTATGCAAATAACATAGTATGCATTAGCAAAAAGCTGCACTGATGACATCACAATAGCACATTAATTAAAGCAGCACTGACAACATGACATACAAGATGAGTGTTTTCCATCAAAGTGGCCAGTGAGTGGAAGTGGTTTGATTCCTGCTCCAGGTGTTTGGTGTGTTCTCTCCGTGTCCGCGTGGGTTTCCTCCGGGTGCTCCGGTTTCCTCCCACAGTCCAAAAGCATGCGTTGGTAGGTGGATTGGCGACTCAGAAGTGTCCGTAGGTGTGAGTGAATGTGTGTGTGTGTCTGTGCTGCCCTGTGACGGACTGGCGCCCCCTACAGGGTGTATTCCCGCCTTGCGCCCAATGATTCCAGGTAGGCTCTGAACCCACGGCGACCCTGAACTGGATAAGGATTACAGATAATAAATGAATGAATTTCGATATATCACACATTCCTGTTATCAAAAGTATGAGTGTTTTTGCTTGTGAATTTCTGATATGACAATCACTTGACAAATGTGTAAATGTTAATCCACAAATTAAACATAATCCACAAGTCACAAACATGTTTCACTATTCACAAATTGTGTCACAGTCTGCAACATACAGTTAAGTGCATAAATACATGTGATTTTTAAAAATGTATTATTATTATTATTATTATTATTTTGTCATATACTATGTAACAGATTAATTACATTCCATTGCAGTCTGTGTTGTCTTACATAATGACAGATAAATAATCAAATGCCAATACAGAGGGCGTAGTGTGTACAGAAAAGCAAGCTACATCCCCTGGTGGCTAAAATGCAGCACTACATTTATCTTTTGAAAAATTATTTAGATTCTACCAAAAACAATTAAACAGCTTAACTAAGATTGAAAGTATATAATTTATTCCTCCTCTATTAATCAACCGTTAAAATGCATCTCTGTTAATCAGAATGATATATTTAGAATTTATTTCCCCCAAAAAATTGCCCAGTGCCTCAAAGGTGGGTTATATTTAGCCCTACACCTTCTTTTTCAGTATGCACAGATCTATAAATATGCAGTATGTCCCTATGCTATCCATTTATCACTCTGCTGCTTGATAGCAGTTTAAAAGCACAATTCCACAACTTGGTGGGATTGGTTCCTTAAATTATATCTTCGTATTGGATATGGTAATCTGAACTTCATGTGTAGCTTCTCCAGGCATTCCAAAGCATTTCTTTTCACATTTACATTTGTATGGGCACACCTTAATGTGAGTGTTAGAGGGTCAACACAAAGCCATTTGTTCATGACAGGAGTACTAAAGAGGTGAGAATGATACACAGCATTTGTCACATTAACCCACCACATCCCTCATTTCCTGTGTTTTCTTCTACACACACACACATACACACACACACACACACATACACACATACACACACACACACACTCTCTCATAAACACTCGTTTCCCAGGTGAGGACAAATGCAACGAGACTGAAGAAAACCAACCCGACAATAAAAAAACATTTTTTGTTAATTAGAAAGAAAGTTTTAAGAAAGTTTTATTTTATTATATTTCACTATTAAATACAGATTTTCCAGTATTCATACATGAGATAGCATCATAACAAGAAAGGAATTTAAATATAGTACACTGAGTAATTGTCATTTCAGATACATACAGTATGTACACAGCTTATGTACAACAACAAAAAAGTTACAAATTCAGCATTCATTTTTTAATTCATTCATTCATTGTCTGTAACCGCTTATCCAGTTCAGGGTTGCGGTGGGTCTGGAGCCTACCCAGAATCACTGGGTGCAAGGCAGGAACACACCCTGGAGACACACACATATACTCACACCTATGGACACTTTTGAGTTGTCAATCCAACTACAAACATGCGTTTTTGGACCATGGAAGGAAACCGGAGCACCTGGAGGAAACCCACACGGACACAGGGAGAACACATCAAACTCCTTATAGACAGTCACCCGGAGTGGGATTCGAACCCACAACTTCTAGTTCCCTGGTGCTGTGTGACTAGGACAATACCTGCTGTGTCACCATAACACTTGATTTAAAGCCTACATAGGGAGTCATAAGCATGAATAAAATATTTTAAAAATTAGCATATTATTTAATACTTGTAACATATTAATATACATGCTCAATTGTTTGAAACCCTATGTACCAGACCTTTGGCTGTTACTGTATGTTTCCAGTACGTGTTATGAAGCTCCTATGTCAGAATCTAAGTACAGTGTATTTAATTATGATATTAATCCATTTATTATTTCGTTCAATTGTTCATTCGTGTTCTGTAACTGCTTTATTCTGTTCAGAGCCCCGGTGGGTCCGAAGTCTACCCAGAATCACAACGGCACAGTGCTGAAACTCACTGTCCATCACAGGGCAACTACATGAATTTGAACATCTAAAATTAGGACAGTGACTACTGGCCTCTGTCCAGTAGTTGTTCGGTAATAAAGGATGTAATATACAGGTCTGTTTATTGGACTGTATACATATACAGTATGAATGTCATCAACATAATGATGTCTGTATTTTGCATTTATTAAAAGCCTGTGAAGACCTGTTTCCTGGAAATATATTGTATGGAAACTTTTATTTTACAGTGGTTAAAGGATGTGGTATACAGGTCTGTTAAATGGGCTTTCTGGAGAGCTACACTGAGAGTTGCTGTGAGCTGGAGAAAGCGCTTCAATATTTTTTAATCCAACATTAATCCCAGAATCCACTGAGGATAGTCTATCCACTATACTGGACAAACACTGCAGACTGGATGCTCCGACAGCTCTGTCCATTGCATTGTCAACTGCAAAAATAAAGAGACAGTCAGCTCCCTGAAATAACAGCACTAGAATGTTTAAGGGAAACAAAAACCTATTTTCAATATAGAGGAGGATTTCCAACTGAAGACTGAATAAGCCTGAGCTCAAATAAACAAACAGCATTCTTATGTTGTAATTATATATGCATAAATTGCATTGCATATATTTGTTTGTTTATTTGAGCTCAAGCTCATTCAGAATCTACTTAGCAAGTAATGGCTTGAGCCAGATGGGCAACATACAAATACGTTTCCAGTTCTTCCTAGCCCTAGTAACAAAATTCAGACACTCAACTAATCGACTGCAACTCAACTAATCGACTGAAAGGGGAATTTCTTTTTCATACTAATATTTACATCTGACTTGTGATATGTCTAATTAGAAATGCAGAAACCTTACCAGTGTGTAACTCATAACTGTATGAGCTGCTGGGGGTTAAACTGATCTGAGACCAGACTGGACTGCTGCAATCTGTCTGTGAAGAGAACAGATATTTATTTATTTAATTACTGACTTACTTACATGTTATGAAACCACAGTTGCACTGACAGCTAATGCTCTGGATGTATCAGCGATTCAGTACTAAATTTATTTAAGACATGCTCTTGTTCATTTAGGGACTACAAAACAATATGATTTTTCATCTCTTTTTTACATTTAAGTTACAATTTTTAAGTGGCTTTTTCCAGCTTCTCATATTTCTCATATCGTTATTTCATGCTCCTTCCTCCCTCTTTCCCCCATGAGGGGCTCTCATGCTTCTCTGGACTCTGAGCATAACGAATCAATCACAGGAGTGAAAAGAACACCAGCTCGAGAAAGACAACACTCTGGCAAAGACAACGTCTAGAAAATGTCCAGAAAATCCTTCAGGAACAGAGTCCATGGAGGAATGCAGCTAGACTCAGACTGAGACTTTTCTGGACTCTTAATAGTCTTTATCCATTATTCAAAATATCTTAAATCACTAAAGTCCTGATAAACAGACACTTGGAGAACAACTCAGGCAAATTCATGGATAAATACCTTGAATTAAGTCAAAATCATGCTTTAGTGCAATGAGCAACCTCAGCAAACAATCATTAGTTTTTATTTATTAGTGAGTATCCATTAGTAACTGTTTAGTCATTTTTTCATGAATAGTTAATTAAATACTCTGATAATTATATAACTCTTAATTAAGAGTGTGTGGGGAGGGGGGGTCTGTGTGTGTGTGTGTGTGTGTGTGTGTATTTCATAATATACACAGGTATTCAATCCAACACAGACAAAAAGAAGCTATCAAACCTGTCTTCCATCCAATAAATAAATTCATAGCAGAGAGAGGGCTAATAACACGACTATGGCTTTTGACTAGCTCTGTCTCCCTCCTACAAATGAAAGTTTGTCATGGCTAGGAACAGAAGCAAATAAAACCACCCCAGTGCAATCCAATAGGACTCCATCAGTGAGAAACGTTTGCTTCTTTCTTTTTGGATGGTTTCCTAGCCACCATAAAGATGAAATAAAGGAAGAATAAAGACAATTTAAACGTCACGCTAATAAAAACCTGACCAAAGCCGTTTTAAAAGACCAGACACAAAGCAGTAAACTAATACACCACGGTATAAAGGATCCAGATGTGGACAAAATTTACTATAGATAACACACAATCACACACAGCAGAGCGAGACAGAGTATTATATTATATTATATTATATTATATTATATTATATTATATTATATTATATTATATATTTTATATATATATTATTATATTTTGTCTGCCAAATGCTTGTACTTACATTTTATTAATTAATATTAATTTTGTCACATTTCAAAGAAATACATTGAAATGTATTTTTGTAGTAAAAAATGAACAAAAGTGAAGATACGTGTTTTTCTTGGGACAACAACAATATACATAAGCATCTGAATAATTGCTTTTACAACACTGCATTTACATTTCTTTATTTATTTGGCAGACACTTTGTATAAATGAAACAAATGTAGACCATGTCTATAACTGTGAACTGAGCCAAAACTGATGCAAGTGTAACCACTTACTTTTCAGGTACCCTTAAAAATCAGAATAGTCTCAGTTTATTTGTAGTGCACATTCCTATACAATGAGTGTATGTACAACTTTCAAAACATGTCTTTAAAAATATATTCAAATATTCCATGTTTTGAAAGGTGTAAATAAAACATTTTCAAACCTAGATCTGCTCAAAACCTCCTTAGGCTTAATCTGTTAATTCTTTAGTAATACATTATGTTTTATGAAAAATAAACAACATTTATTATGTACCATCTAATTAATCATTCATTAAAAATTGATGATTTTCAAACCAAACGTTCACACAAAACTAAAACGTCATATGATGTTTTGCTCACATTTGTCAAATGTGTTTGTAAGTGTAAATAAGTTAATAAATGAGCTACAGAAAACACTTTAATGTCCATTTACTGTTGAATTTAAAATACTTAAGCAGAGGAACATAAAATGTGACAACAGCAAACGTTGTGCACTAAAATAAAAATGATATTTTAAACTTTTTTTACTATGAATATTTTTTTACTGCTAATGTTCACTGATATGGCTTTAGCATCTTTAATAAGTGTTTACTGTGTAAAATTTATTAGAACTAAACCAAAAAAGTTTGATGCTGAGTATTTTATTGAATTTTTATTCATATTTTCTATGCTACTCAGGAGTATTATTTTTAATAGTTACCATGCTATCGGAGCAGGATGATGAGGAGGAGGGGCTGGGTGGTTCGGAGCTGCTCTCTTGAGGAACGCTGTAGTATTCCTGGACATGTTCCCGGAGAAGTTCCTGCAGGTGGTGGATGTAGTGGATGGCATTCCGGAGGATCTCTACTTTGGGAAGCCGCTGGCTGTTTGCAGAGGAGCATCGGCGCAGAGCATCAAAAGCATGGTTGACCTTGCTGAGACGCCGGCGTTCCCTTAGAGTGGCTGCTCGTCGCCGCTCTACACTGCTGGATCTACGTTTACAGGCCCTACAAGCCCACTGCAGACATGGCCCCGCTGCTTGGAGGCCCCCAGGGGCCCGCACATGAGCATCTTCCTCACATACAGGCTCTCCTGAGGAAATCAACTCCTGAGCGTCAGGGGAAGATGAGCAGAATGACTGAGAAGAGCACAGAACATCCATTCTTCTGATCAGGAGAGTTCTCTCAGAGGTTATTATCACTGGTGAAGAATTAGGTTGCCAGTTGTAAAAAAATAACTTGCTTATAATCACTCACTAGCAATTTCCTGTTAAGTAATAAAATAACTCAATTCTATCCTCCTGGAGAAAAAATTAGCAAGCTAATAAATTTGTTTAAAAAATGTAAATTGCAAGTACGCTCCTAGAAATAAAATTGGTTTGTTAGTAGACTTCAGGAGTGAAATGTACATGTAAAGAAGATTGTAGCTTATAATATCTCCTAAAGGGAAAGCAAGCTTGTAACTAACTTCATGAAAAAAAAATCATGAAAATAACACCCAAGATCAAAAATGAGCTTTCTAGGGAGCTCTTAGCGGGATAAATAGTTCGTTAGTAACCTCATGCAAAAACGCGATCACGCTCGTCCTCTGCTGAAGCGCTACTTGAGAACGTTGACTACAGACTGATGTAAAAATGTCTGCTGAAGTTCCAGAGTGATGTGTGAAGGCTGTTGAGCTCTTCTTATAGCAGCTACGACCCTGGGCCCACATCACAGCTGTGATGACCATGCCCCATTGGCCCAGAGCAAAAGGGTGAAATCAGCCCCCTCTTACCCCACCCTCCCAAAATTGCCCCAATACCCTCTCAAGACCTCCTCCTCCCCAGTTCCTCACCCCAACACACACACACACACACACACATACACACACACACACACACATAGCCCGCACACTTATGCCATATTAAAAGCTCTGAACATCTTCAGTGACTTAGGCTTTATCTTAAAATTATGTTTTACATTTATATTGGCATTATACAGCTTGAAATCACATCTGTAAAAACTATTAACCTTGTGACTGCCAGCATGATAGACCTGGAAAGAGGGTAATATCAACAGCTGGAACAAATATTGATCATTTTCATATTCAACACTTCACATTAACTCTATCATATATGAAAATAAGATATTCAGTACATTAAAACAATGTATATTAAAACATATAAACACACACACACACACACACACAAAAACATATATATCCCTAATGGCCACAAACATCACTTAGAGCAATTTTCATAATTCATATCTAGTAAATAACACTGAGCTTACACTGCATTTATTTTTTTACGTAATCACTTTTTTATTTAGTCAAAAACCTACCATTAGAAATTTTCAGTGAATGGATGACTAGTATTACTTTAATCTCCCTGTTGTGAAACTGAACAACTATTTGAAACTAAACAGGTTAATTTCAGCTGAAATGTAGGTGTTGTTCAAGAAGTCATATCGTAGCCAGAGCTCCTCATGGAGGGTGGCGCTATGGAGCTGCTGCAGAGCTGAAATAAAGGTGTTAAAATTAGTAGAGCGGTGTTATTGAAAACATATTAAACTCATTACATTACTTAACAACTAATTAACAAACACACATCACATAACACAGAACTGACTAGAAAAACAGATGTAGAATTCCAATGGTGGGTGAGAGAGAGAGAGAGAGAGAGAGAGAGAGAGAGAGAGAGATTACATTGCATTTATTAGATGCATTTTGACCTGAACTGATGGAGATACATCCAATATCTTTGGGATGATTTGAAGTTGTGTTGGAGCTTATTATCCAACGTCGCTCTATTCCTCAGTAATTTTCTAATTGTTAAATGCAATCAAATGCCCAAAGCAACTTTTCAGCACCGAGTGTAAAGATTAGAGACAGACAGCCTCTCTTGTACTGATGAGTAGAGGGCAACAGCAAATAAGGAGGGTGTGGATACTTTCTCTCTCTCTCTCTCAGAGTGTGTAAAAATGTTTGCTTTCTGCAGCTAAGTAAACACTGTTAATGTAGTAGCAGTAGTTTGTGTTGCTCACAGCTGAAAAAGACGTTGACAATGGTATTTAACTTGTTGGACGAGAATACCTGTCAGTGATGTATCTTTTGAAAAGAATAAACCAAGAACATATATCACACTTCTGCAGAGTGTCCTTAATGTCTTTAATTGATATGTTTTCTGAGGCAATAAAGACCAACATTGGAGTACAAAAAAGTACATATTGGAAATGTAGTACTGCTCCAAGACTCATGTGGCCAATGTGGAGAACTGAAGTGGTCTCCTGGGAAATGGGTGATGTGTTTGGTCACACTAGCCACTGGGTCAGAGACCTTGTTAAGTACAGGGCAACAGGGTGCCCTTTAATCTTCAAACTCCACAGCTCTCTCATGTCCACACACAGATATTAAGACTGAAATATGGCTTAGGTTTTAATGGTGCTGCTGTATGTTACAGTGCGATGTGCCTTGTGAGAGGAAATGATCATGACTCATTAATGAATTCATTCATTCATTTATTCATTCTCTGTAAACAGCTCATCCTGTTTGGGGTTGTGGCTGGGGAATACCTACGCAGAAACCATTGGCGCAAAAGAGGAGCACACCCTGAACAGGGCACCAGTCCATCACTGGGCATAACACATTCATACATTTATACACACCAAAGTGTGGAAAGATACTGGAGCACCCAGTAGAGCCCCACACAGACACAGGGAAAACACACCAAACTCCACACAGACAGAGACCTGAGGTGATGTTTGAACCTTACCCACAAACACAGGAACCTGAGGCTGTCTGACAGTGACACTATGTGTCGTACCACCGTGCCACCCAAAATAAGAAAGAAAGAAAGAAAGAAATAGTCATATATAATAGCAGAGTATTAACTTTTGTTTCATTCTTCATGATATTTTAAACAATATGTAAACAACAGCTGAGGTGGACGTACAAGATTTCATTCCAACAGCAAAGTTTCGGAAGAAAAATGCAGAAGGCAGACATTGTCCACCTCTATTTGACCCGCTTTATCCAAAGCTTCTTTTTGTGAGCGGCTGGTTATTGGCTGCATTTTTCCCCCTCAATAACAGGATCATATTAGTCACATGATGTTTCTGATGATTGACAGCAGCATTTGTTTGGCAGCGGGAGGAAGTGTCCTGCCAGCTTCAGACCTGAAAAAACTCACACACTCAAAAAAAAAAGGCCATAAATCACCACAATCCTCGAAATACACCAAAACTATCTGCACATCAGCCTCCAGTGTGTGAGCCCTACTTTCATTTTAGCATCATTACATACTGTTTGACCAGTGCATAACAAAACTAAACTACTCACTGATAAACTATGCAATTAAATAGGAATATTTTATTCTTTTCCTACATTACTAGACTCTTCTGAGAAGGTGCAAACTGATGTTGGAATGTTGCATTTAGCCACATAAATGTTAGTGTGTTCAGGTACGGATGATAGATGATGGTTGGAGCTTCATCCCTCCAGAGAACACAGTTCTACTGCCCCAAAGCTCAATACTGGGGGGCTTGAAACTCTTCTAGCCCACATTTGGCTTTGAGCAAAGTGACCTTAAACTCATGTGTAGCTTCTCCAGAGAATCCAACATCATTTCATGGTTTCTGTGGTATTTTATAGTAAGTATTATGTTACTCTATAGAACTATGAACTAAGAAAGAGAGAGAGAGAGTGTGAGAGAGAATCAGTGCAAGAACGAAAGAGATCTGATTTCAGTCCATCGCCAAACTATCACAGTGGAGAGATAAGAAGTGACTTTGAAGAGCTCATGTCTGAATATGATCTGGTTTTATCACATTCAGTCAACTGCAAAGCAAAGAACAGAGCTCTGTTTTCATTATATTATTTTCACTGTTTCCACAAACACTGACTGACTGATGTGTTTTTGCACATCATTCTGTTTTACTGTGTGTCAGTAGTCCACTAAAGCCATGTCCTCATCCTAGTGGGCAACATCTGTATTTGGAATTACGCGTCTAAACCGGATTTCTCAATGACAAAAGTTAATAACATTTTCAAATAGCACTGCTATCACATCCTGTGAAGATGTTTTGTCCTGTGTTTATCCTCTGAGTTAGGGCAGGAAAGAAAAGACATGCTTTTAATTAGCTACAACTCCTGCTCACAGAAAGTGAGTCTATTTAAGTTCAACACTGTTATAAACAAACAGCTACTCACACTGCAGCCTGAAACGGTCAAATCCTCTTAAATCCCACACTAGACAAAGCTTGCTGGTGTTTGTGAGAGATTTTGGGAAGTTTTCCAAACACATGATATCACAGCAGTGTAAGCTTGTATATTTGGATTGTAAGTCAGAGAATCCAGTTAAATTAACTAGATTAGAGTCTCAAATATTACGCTACAATTCTTTTGTAACTGAATGCACACAAAATAATTTATTTTTCATTCAATTTTATACATAAATACAAAATATTTTTTGTAATATTAAAATATTACAGTCTATGTACACATTATTTAAAAGAAAACAGCCAGGAATCATTCAGTTGATGAGAATGAGTGTTAAAAACAGGAATCATGTGCAGTTCTACAGTAGACTGGCCAAGAACTTCACAAATAAATATGTAAAAAAAACCTGAAACAACAGATATGTGGAAAATGTGAGGTGATCTTCATTTTTCTGCATTTTCCTCAGAACACTGAACTTTTTCACAGTTTTCTGTGGAAATGCTGTTGACAATAGAGGAGAGTTGATGAAGACTGGACACTGAGGACTCCGCTGGACAAACTAAACAATAAAAAAAGGAAAATATCCATTTTAGACTCATAGCTTGACATTAATATAAAGGGAAAAAGTTGCGGTTTGAAAAAGTGTCCCAGAATGACTAGGTGCCAGTCCATCACAGTCACTCACACACTCACACCTGTGGACACTTTTGCAATCCACCTACCAACATGTTTTTGGACTGTGGGAGAAAACCACACACGCAGGGAAAAACACAAAAAGGCAGTAACCCCAGGGAAGGGTTTAACCCACAACCCCAGGATCCTACAGCTGTGTGGGAGTGACACTACCTGTAGTGCCACCATGCTGTCCACTTATACACATGCTCAAGATAATTTATTAATGTCTGAATGAATCAAGTTCAGTGTGTAATATCCTTAAGTGTTAAACACAGAGTAGAAAATGTACATCACTTCTGATACATGTACCCACAAAAACCTTGCAAATCAACTTTTGAATAAAGAATAAATACTTGTGTGATGTATAATATGGGATTTTATGAAAAAGCAGGTGCTAATATAAGTATAATTCGGAGTGTTTTACTGACCTTCTGTTTGATGAGAATGATCCACACTTCCCTGCCAAACCTGAAAGGATTTTTTCCACTGATATTCACTGTTAGTCCCCTAAACAGATACATTAATGACAACGTATCAGCATATCATCCATACACCATGTTATGAATTTTTATGTGCCGGTAAGAAATTATGAAATGGGCCTTAATCTTTATAAACCAGAAAATGCTCTGTGCAATGTATAGCAGTATGTATTTCAATCTTGATGCCTCAGTCATCCAAGGCCGGGAGTCAAAAACGTTCACTCTCTGGCACCACACCCCACCACACACATTTTATTAATTAATATTTAGTTTCCGATTTAATTTTGTGTTTAATTTTATGGGGTTTAGTTGCAGTGCTGCTTTTATTATAAATCAAAATGTTCCAACAATACAAGAACACAGTAGTACAAACTTCACTTCCTGTGCTGATAAACCACTCTTCATCTGCACATCACTGAGGTTAGATCTATATGGTAGTTTCTTACATTATGTTCTTTGAGGTTGTAATTGAAGGAGCTCCTCTCAGAGAGCCTCTCTCTCTCATCCAGAGTGTGAAGCAGATCCTGGAGCTTCTCAATGTAGTTTATAGCACTGCGTAGGATCTCCACCTTAGGCAGCCTCTGGTTTGGATTGGGAACAGTTTTTTTCTTCAGAGCATCGAAGGCCTCGTTGATTTTTTTAAGTCGCCGTCGCTCCCTCAGCGTAGCTGCCTTCCTCCTATCACTTGGGGCACTCTTTCTTTTGCATATTTTACACGCCCAGACAAGGCAGTGTCCATCACAATGAGCCTGGAGACCTGGAGGAGCTGGAACATGTTCCTCACCACTGCTATCACAACCTCCCTCTCCTGGGATACAGTCCTCACCTGAAAATATAGATCAGCAGAAAAGTCTAAAAGCATCTTGAAAATGATATTTATGCTACCATACCATTTCTTTCTACAAAAAGAAATAAGCCAAGCACAAACAGAAACATTGAATATAACACTGCCGACATATTTTGGAGTACAGAATAGTTCAGAAAGGAGTAGATAGATAGTAGATTAATTTATTAAATCATTTTTCTTTTTGCTTTCCAAGAAAACTAACTGCTTATCCATTTCAGGGTCACGGTGGGTCACCACTCATACCTACGGACACTTTTGAGTCGCCAATCCACCTACAAACGTGTGTTTTTGGACTGTGGGAGGAAACCGGAGCACCTGGAGGAAACCCACGCGGACACGGGGACAATACACCAACAGGAGCAGGAATCGAACCTACAACCTCCAGGTCCCTGGAGCTGTGTGACTGCGACACTACCTGCTGCACATATATATTTCAGGATGCTGAATGTAAATAAAAACAGGATTCAATAATTAGCAAATCATATAAACCCTATAATTAATGTAAAATAAAACAAAGACCCTATTTCAGATTTTGAAACTGGGAAATATTATAGTTTTATGAAAAAAAAATGCCTATTTTGAATAGAATGCCCACAAAATATTGCAAAAAAAATTTGGGACATTGGGGAATGTGCCATTATCCACTTTTTAAAGTCAAAGTCAAAGTGAATTTTATCGTTATTTATATTATTCAACAGGAGTGTATAGCTGAACAAGATCGCATTCCTCCAAGCTCCAAGGCAAAAAACTGACATACAAGTCACATATTAGAACAGACAAAAGTATAAATATTAAGGGGAAAATTTATAAACAAATGTGCTCTTTGTACATATATTGAACTTTGTGTAGAAAACATTGCACATTTTAAAACAATTTATAATTAAAACAGCATATTTATGCCTTATAACGTTCATTTTCACTGTGGTCCTCTTCACACAAACCACACACAGATTATTTAAATCATGTAAAACTACATCTAGTAAAGGCCTAAACATTCATATAATATTCCATAACGTACATATGGGTAGACTGAAATTTTAACTTTGCTTATTAGTCCTTGAATTAGCCAGGTTCCACATATGGGAGCAGCCATGTTTAAAATAGGGGTACAACCAAAAGTCTGACACATCCAGACCACTAGGTGTCAGTAAAATGGCTGTTACTTATTGTGAAAAAATAAATGGAAAAAATGACTGATTGCTAGAGTTTATTTATTTATTATTTTTTAAACAATGTTTGTGTTTATTAGAAAATAAAATGGTAATTTCTATGACTGTAAATCAATTAGTGTAGCAGAATAGCAGAGTCAGCTTCTATAGAAAACTTCCTATAGATGTGTCCTAGGATGTTCAGGACCTCCAGCATCTATTTTGGACACATTCTGGTCTAAAATTAAAACAAAAACTCTGACCCAGTCACAAAACAGCACAGTAACAAATCCCAATCACTAAACTAAACTGCTAATTCCTTCAAAAATATTACTTGTGTTCATGTTCAAGCCTCTACTAGTGGGTGAAAAATTAGAAACATTGTTTTCTTTGGACATACACGAAAGGTACGTCAATTTAAAAAAAACGACAATGTCAAACGACATGTCAAATAGGTAAATAAAAAATTTTAAATGTTACTGAAGCACATATAATTGGTTTTAACCAACCTCTGCCTGGAGACAGTGGGCTGCCATTGGCCTGATAAAGAGGAGACACTTCAGCTATGTCCAGGTTCTGTAAAGAGCTGTGGTCAGTCTCTATATATCGCAGATCATTAAACAAATAAGATCCAGTCTCAAAAAGGTCCATCATGTTTCTCTCTGCCTGATTCTACACTGTGCTAAGATTCAGTCAGACGTTTGTCTTTTGGCATTTAAAGAGTGCAGTGACACAAGTTTCCCTTGAATATAAATATAGATTCTGAAACTGGACACCATCAGCTAGCTGTTGCGGGGCATCACACACTTTTCAATGGGACAACTGCTGCACACTGGGTAAAAAATACTTACGCTTTCACGCCTCTCTGAAAGCTGAAACCACACATCACAACACTAGACAGCTACTTTTAATAAGGCTTTCTCAGTAAAACCTTTGTATTCTAAACAACTGATGCGCTTTAATCTAATCTAATCTAATCGCGCTTTGCCATAAAGACAGCACAAACATTACACATAAACAGAATAAGCATTAAATTAACTGAAGTCAGGTTTTACACCTAACTTTTATGATAGTAGAGTTCCTCTGAACAATGACTGGGAATCGCCAGGTTGGTGTAGTCATAAATCTGTAAAACATACAAACACACTGTATTTCAGCAGCAGGGGCAGTGTGTTTACCACATGTTTACACTCTCACACACTAAAGCTTCTTCAGATTCTTAACACAGTTCTAAGGTTCAGGGTTCTTCCTTTCTAGGAATTATAAAGCTCCTGGAAGCTCATTTGAATTGAAGATTGGTGAGCACTAGATACTATTACACGGGCACAAGATACAACTGTGTGAACACTAGTTACTTATCTTTGCAACAGAAAAACATAAGTGTTCACTCATTATTATATGCTGTTTATCAAATAGTATCTGATCTGATAGCATCTGCAGCTGACCTGATAATATTAAAAGTATACTCACTTACAAGTATAAGGGGCTAAACATATACTATCTGATGTTTATCAAATAGTAGGTTACCTCTTGCTCATACTTGTGCTGCGTACATTGTGTTAAAATGAGACTGAAATTTAAGAGTAACTTCCTCTTTGGAGATAATAAGTTTTGTTTGTATCTGAATAAAATCAGATTTTAAAATGAAGTGTAACTTGTCCCTGTTCTGTTTTCCTTAGCTTATGTAACTCTGTACATGAGTTAATTCCAGTCGTCCACCACCCCACCCCACCCCAGCCCCACTTACACTGATATTACATGTGTGTAAAATATAAATACACACAACAAGGAAAACACACTAATGTGGAAATACATCAGGTAAATCCTCACTCAACAACTCACTCTCATTCTCCCACTAATTCTTATTCTTTCCCTTTCACTCTGTCTTTTTTCTTTTTTCTCTTTTTCTTGCACTGTTTCTCTTATTCTGGTTGGCCTTCACTCACACTCTATTTTCTCTCTCTCTCTTTCTCTCTCTCTCTCTCTCTCTCTCTCTCTCTCTCTCTCTCTATCTATCTCTTTATCTATCTGTTAATTACTAAGTTAGGAAAACTGACCCAAAATCTATGACCTTTATGCAGTTTCTGTGCTGCTAGGGCTTCTCTGGTCAACTGTAAGTGATATTATTGTGAAATGTAAGCAACAAAACAGACATGCAGTGTTAGACCCTAAACACACATGAAAATCCCAATACAAGCCTCTTAATATAAATTTGAGTTATGAATTAATATGTATCTTTAAATTTCAGAACGAATGCAATTGAAACACTACAACATAGGTAAATTAACACATATATAATAAACAGGTTTTGAATTGACCCTGACCTCTAAACCCTGTTCACACTATGAAGGGTGACCTTCAGGGTCAAACACACTGTCTTCTTTAAATCTAGAGAGTTATTGTTATTGTTTATGGCTTAAATAGGAAGCTGTGCCCAGCTCTGTGACAAACACACTTCGTATTTCACTGCTTTATAAATCATTCCACACCTGGATTTCTACTTGACCAGTGGTAGGTCACACAGAGAAAGACAGAGAGAGAGAGAGAGAGAGAGAGAGAGAGAGAGAGAGAGAGAGAGAGAGAGAGAGAGAGAGAGAGAGAGAGAGACCAACTTGGTTCTGAATTCCTGATTCCTGATTCCCATCTATGCTAAAAGCCTAGTGACTTATGTGTTAAAATCTGTTCTTATCTGAACTAAGACAACAGTGTGAGACATTAGCAACTTTATGTGATTGTGATTGCACGTATTAAAGAAATAATATGTATAAAATGACTTTTATTAAAGGCCACTCAGAATGTTTTACAATCTTCTGAGTTGGAAGAGTGATGATGGGAAAATGGGGATTATTCTGAAACAAAGCCAGAAAATATAATTGGTACAAAACACAAAAGCACCCCAATGTTGAATCCCTAAATGTGGGTGAGTATATGAGAAATAGTGCCCCTTTTGGTGCAATTCTTAGCCATGAGTAAATGTGTATGTATGTTAATGAGGAGTTACAAGGCCAGGTTTATGACACCCAAAAATGTATTTTCTATGAAGGCTACATTTTTGTCTGCAATTGGTTAGCTTATGACCTGTTGCCCTGTAAGTGACTAGCTTGTGTTGGGTAAGTGTTCAATTGTTTAGATGAGGACTGGTAAGGCTTAGTCTGTAGCTGGTTAAAATCTGATTTGTTTGGCTGTAATTTGATGTGTGACCAATTAGCTTACAAATAGATATTTTAACAAACCAGTAGTTATGTTGGCATAATAAACACTGGCAAAACTCTGTAAACTATTGTAAACCGGAAATATATTTGACTTGACAATTCATTCTAAAAGAAGACAACAGTAGCAGCAACAGTTACAGATACCACAGCTTTGGGTGACAGTTTATTTACATAATTATTACAGTGTAACTGCCCCAGACTTCATTCAAACATGTTTAACCAGAAGGAAATAGAGCAACACACAGTTATTTGTCATTGGTGGTTAATCTGTACTAGCCTTTGAATTTATATTCTGTGATAAATCACCCTTTGATTGGTTAGGCTTGGGTCATTTTATGATTAGTTACTGTAGAACTGCTTGCCTAATCATTCTCTCTTGCCTACTACCACTATATTAGCATAGATTTCTCTACATTAAATGAATGGTAACAGTTTAACAGCTAAGTCAGTTGTTGTCAAAAGGAGCTGCTAACCAGGCCTGGTCCACAGAAGAAATGGAAAATCAACAAATAAAGATGCCATCAGAAATTCACCACCCCCAATGGTCTAATGATCAAAATGAGCCAATTAGTGGGAAAATAACTTGGTGAAATGACACAATGACTTACAAAGATTGTAGCGTTAGCCTCTCAATAACCTTTATAGTGAGCTTGTTAATTACTGAAGGGATGGAAATAACCCATTAATAACCCAAGCTTTGGTTCTGCCACTTTAACAAGGCTTTTAATCTGAGGTAAGGTCATTATTAGCTGCTTCTAACCTCATGCCAGTGCTAACTGACGTGATTCAGCCGTCAGGCCTTTGAAACAGCCTCCAAAAACACACACAAACACACACACACACACACACACACATGCACACACATATACACAACACCCAAGAGAGCATGGATATCATCATCAGCTCCCCAGACTAGCTTTGAAACCCAAACTGCCTTAGTCTCTGGCTTGCAGCTAGCGGCTAGCTCATGATGACAGAGAGAGATGGCATCTGTTTGCTTTGTATTAGCACTCTGGGGTCTTCCAGAACAGCTAGATGCTAATTTGCTATCACTGTGTAACTGAAGTACAAATAAACTAATATTGATGTCAATTGTGCTCCTGAAATTGAGGAATTCAGGATTTTGAACTTTCTGAATTGTTGTATTTTAACTGTAGTGATAAAAACACTACAAAAATACAGTTTGGACAATGATACACTGGTCAACCAGCATGACCCTCCTGAGTGTCCAGCCAAAGCAGACCAAGACCATCATAAACCAGCTCAGACCTGTATGATAGCAACTCATGCTATCAAAATATTGTTGTTTTTTTAGCAGTTTATTTTAAAATATAAAACGTTTGCCAAATGTCTAAACTGGAAAAAGTTTTGAGAGTAATATGCTTTTGAGAGTAGTATGGTTAATATTGTTAATGCTTGATTTCATTGAAAAATGCTGGAAATTAGCAAAAATTTTTACTAACGGAATAAGACACTCAAAATAAATGTCTACAACAGTAATATTCTTTCTGTCTCATCATGAGAAATGATAGATATATGTAATAAATCTAAAATGATTTCAGTAATAATTTTTGCTTTTTTCCCAGTGTAATAGTGCATCTATAAGTATGGATAGAAATTAAGCTCGATGCAGTGATCGGCTAATTTTACCGTGCAAAATCTGCCTCAGACTCTCTGTCCTTCAGAAGGGTTTAATGTCTGAAACAGTGTCTCGTCTAAGGTTTCCTACAAAAGAGATTGGAGGCTAGTTTCAGCTCAGAGTCTGACCTCTTTTTGGGGTCTTTACTGAGTTTAACCCTTAAAAAAACTTAAAAAGTAAAATAAAACACAACCCACACCATCACCAAATCCCAGCCTCCAACGTCTGCCCTGTGTGATAACATCTTAGCTCAAAGCAGCTTATAACATAAACAGATCCAGTTACATAACCTGATTTTTTTTTCTAAAAGACATGGATTTCAGTAAAATACTAATGGATTTGTGAGTACTGTAACTACTTTAATATTTTCACCTGCACTTAGCTATATTGGTAAGTAAAGGAAACAACATTTTATTCAGTGCATATTTATGTTAGACATTATCATCCAAAACAGTTTGCCCAGGATGAAAAAAAAATGTTATTTAATGTATTTGATCTGATATAATTTAATGTTTTTTGTCTATTTTTGAGCTATTATAAACATGTAAAGAGACTTAAGATGTTTTATTAATATCTCTCTTCAGATTCAGCTACTGACATAATAAATAAACATTACCAATTAAAGTGTGGACCTTACTATTGTAACAAAGCAGGAGACAGCTTAGTCTTGTTAGCTTAGAAACCGGTCTGTATTATGAAACGATTATCAGATATAAAGAACAAAAAGAAAAAACAAAAGAATTTAGAACCTCATTGATTGCTTCCAAGAGAAACTAATGGGATATTGATGGATGCTGTAGTTAAGCAGCATGGCCACAATGTGTGTAATTAAGTCTGTCTGCTTTAAATTGTTAAAACAACTTCAAAGGCCAGGTTTCTGTTCCACCACAGAACCTGATCTCCAGTGGAACTGCAGTGGGTTAAAGAAACAGAGCTGTTTCATAAATACACTGAGACATCTCAATAGAGCACAGTTTTATCTCATTATATGTCAGTCACACTAAAGAAAACATGAGGGGAAAAAATATAGCTTAAATAACATCACTGCAGGTGGTGATATGTTGGATTTACAGTTTAGTCAGATAACATAAAAAGTGAAAAAAAGCACATTCTGTAACTTAAAACATGAAAAAATGAATATATAAAGTGCAGTCTTGGCGAAATTAACAAGCCTAGTTTTGTTGGACTGCTATTGACAAGCATTACCCTTATTTCAATAATGGGGGCACCTAGTGGGACCTAAATATTATTTTTTAATTGCAAGTCAATAATAATGTCCTGAAAAAAACATCAGAAAGTATGATGTCAGATATCATCGCTGTCCAATCAAAAACATGTATCTGCATTTTTGTCAGTTTTTAGTTTAATACACCATTGAAACACAACACCTGTCCTTCTGTAAAGTTCTATTTTGGGAAATAAATGTTTTTGATTGGACAGCAACAATATGTTTCATGCAACTTTTCATATGGACCTAGTAAACTAATTTCACAGGGAGAAAATATTGGAAAAATGTGGTTGGTTATTTATGTTCATGTTGTGTTTCATTAAATAATGTTAAATGAATTTAAATTCACAAGGTGATCCTCATGCAACACCCCCCCCCCCCCCTTTATAGTTTAAGGTAATGTGACAACATTTGATATTAAGCAAATTCTGAGAATTTCCATTGGTCCATTTTTGTTGTGAAGGTGTTGTGTTGTATTCTATGATGTTAATGCTGCTATTGATGTATTGATTTTACATCTCTAAGCTTGTGCTGATGTTAATGTAGAGTGTTTTAATCCCTGAGTTTGTGCTGATGTTTTGACAGATTTACATAGTGTCTAGTTCTCTGTGCTGTCTCTCTGTCCAGCGACAGATGAGTCTGGATTAGGCAATAAATTAAATATGAGTTACAACCGATCTTCATAATGGAGATAAATAGCATCATCCAGAGCTCTATCCAGTAGGGAATGGACTCTGAAAGTGAAAAATAATCCAGGGCTTCAGTGGGACATTCAGTCAACCACTTTGAACAGTGATGTTTTTCCCCTGTAGGGTTTTATTAGCGAGACGGAGTAATATTACATGATTATGTTAAAGTGAAATTTCAGCAAATCCCATGTCAGCATTATAATGATACAGCTCTCGATTTGTACAGTAATATTTAACTTAAAAAAATAAATTATTAAAGTAGTAAAAAAAAAGTAAATGAGGTATTTACACCTCTTTGCTGCAGTAACAGTCTTTGCTATTTTGGGAAGACCTTACAATAGATGGCAGAATATTCGCTTTCTAAAAGAACATTACTGAGATAACCTACTGATGTAGGATGATTAGTTCTGCATGACAACTCATCCCAAAGGTACTGGAGGTATTGAGCTCCATCATTCCGGTGAAAGCTGTTTCACTGCTACAAAGCCCAGTACATGAGGACTTCATACCCCTCCAGCATCCTCGATTGGGAATGTGCAAACTGGTGTTCGATGTGCAGATAATCCATTGCGTCACATTTCATTTCATTCATATCTAAGTAGTAATTGTTACTATATTAAAACATAGCAAACCATTATGCAACATTAGTCTAAAATGTCACTGCGTCAACCAGGGAAAGAACTATTAAAAACTTTTTAACGCATAGTAGAACCATTTAATCTTATCCTCCAAGTTTCTAGGTGGTCTGTCCCACCTGCTCAAACTCAATAAAGATTTTATTGATTTTGTGTTGTCTATGTGCTAATAAGTATGTACGGAGTAACAGACAGAAGCCTGGAAATAATTCTATGTCTTAAAATTCAGTAATAATCGCCATATTCTATATGCATATGTACATTATTAGGCTCCATATTACTATATATGTGTATACTGTAGGTATTGTGTGTGTGTGTGTGTGTGTGTGTGTTGTGTTGAGAATGGGTGTGTGTCAGTGGGGTCAGAGAGGCTCCTGTTACCGGAGAGTTTAGTCACGCTGCTCTGATTTATAGTAGGGATCAGACACACACTCTCACACAAAGTTTACTTTATACATATATTTATGCATATT
Organism: Hoplias malabaricus; assembly: GCF_029633855.1. Lineage (NCBI taxonomy): Eukaryota > Metazoa > Chordata > Actinopteri > Characiformes > Erythrinidae > Hoplias > Hoplias malabaricus. The sequence continues at coordinate 63,521,833 of NC_089803.1, forward strand.
ATGATATATGACATTATGGGATGTTTGTCTTCTGCTGCAGTAACAACTTGTTGCTGTTAGGATTTAATGGCAATGAGCCACATAAACAATAGTGAGGCCAGGTATTGGTGCTGAATGATAATTTTGCAATAAAACTCATCCCAAATATATCGGATGCAGTGCTCCACAATCCAGTGCTGTGGGGATTTAGCCAAATTAGCCAACGTAGCATGGATGTCTTAGGCTTATGTGCAGTTGCTCTATATACCATTACAAAACTGGTTCTGCTCTGTGGTATTTTGACAATATTTTAATGGTATGTTATGAGAATCTCCCCACCCACACTCCTAGACCACACAGTGAGGAGAGAAGGGTTCAGGTTCTGAGTGTCATTTTTGAGAGTTAGTGGCTAATTTGTTGTTTCACACAGTGTGAAAAGGGTGTATGTGTGTGTGTGTGTGTGAGGACAGCGCTCCAGGATCTCCAGTGACCTCTAAACGGACAGGTGGGACCACCCCACTGAAGACACAAACCTATCCACAGTTCACTCATATACACTATCGGCCAAACATTTTTGGACACCTGTTCATCCAACATTTCTTCTGAAAAGAAGTATACTAATTTATTATAGCAATTATGATACTAATGTTATATGTATGGAATATACATGGTAATGTAAGGGATGTTAGGCTGTGAAGGCCTCAAAATATATCAACACTGTCCATAGAAAAACATGAATTAATTCATTCACTCATTGTCTGTAACTGATTATGTAGTTCAGGGTCACGGTGGATCCGGAACTAACACAGAATTACTGGGTGCAAACACACCCTGGATGGGTGCCAGTCCATCACAGGGCACCACACACTCACACATTCACACCTATGGACACTTTCAAATAACCAATGTGTGTTTTTGGACCGTGGGAGGACACAAGAGGAAATCCAGATATACACAGGTATAACACAACGCACAATTAACCAAAGCAGGGTTCAAACCCACAACCGCAGGACCCTGGAGCTGTGTGACAGTGCCACGACCTGTTATGCCACCTTGCCACTCAAAAAAAATTTGCTTTATTGGAGTAGAAAATAAAACTCGTTCATCTTAATTGAAGTCCATGTAAAAAGATTGTATTTCAGGTCATGTTGGTGTGTGTTTGTGTTTTTGTATGTGTGTGTTCTGCTACTAAACCAGTAGCAAAAACAAGCCCCCCAGCCAGCAGTGTTTTATCCTCGACCCACCCACAGTGATCAGCAGTGTGTTTCTATTGCTTTAGCACCAGGGATGCTGCTTGTTCTCACATACACACACAACACAGTACAAAAAAAAACTCTGCGAAGAGCACATTTGGTTTGTGAAATTCCCCTGTAACATTCTTAGTTTGATTGTGTTTACACCTGAAAATCCTCCTTAGATTTTGCTCATTCGTTTTTGTCAATAACCACAGGGAGGGAAAATGAATGTGGCTTTTGCTGTATTCAGAAAGAAGCTTTGTTACACATGTATAGACTAGTGACCCAAACTGGGGTAAATCCATGTATAATTTGGACAAATAAAATAAAAAGAAAACCAATGAAAGAAGAAATAATGAAAGTAAGGAAGAGTGTTTTAAGACAGTTCCAGGTGAAAGGTGAGAAAATTTAAAATAAGATCTGAAAGCTGAACTGAAAGCTTTTATTAACTCTGTTAAAGTTTTAAAAACAAAAACATTTTGTATAGCATTTTTGTATAGTTTTGTATAGCAATGTTCATCAGTGTGGATTCTGACTCTTTCAATACTGTGTATATCCGAGTTGTTGGTCACTGGAGCCATTCTCCCACACAACTGAGGTCAGTTAAATGGCCGTTTCACGGGTCATGCATCATGAGTAAATAAAAGCAAGGGGAGGTGAAATGGCTGGTTTTGGTGAATTTACTCTGAGTTTAATCCCCACTGAGAGTCTCAGTATCAGAGACCTCTCAAACACAACCTTAAAGGCCAATAGGGCATGGCCTACACTCCAGAAAGAGTCAGGGGGGCAGAGGACAGAGTTGAAAAAAGAAAAGAAAATCTGAATTGTCACTCAATCAAAATAATTAAACAAACGTATTGGATGAAGCTCATCACTCCAAAAAACACAGCTCCACAACTGAATATTGAGGAGGTTTATACCATTTTATCCCACATATTTCATAAAACATAATAACTTATGTTCAGTGCTTATGAATTGAGTTGTGTGTGTGTGTGTGTGTGTGTATGTGTCAGCACGTTTGTCATGTGCTGGTCTGGAATTCTGTGGACATGGTGCTTTTTGTCCTCATGTTTGACCTGTTTTTGAGCTCCAGTAGGTTTTCAGAGTGGACTTCATGGGGTGGAGGGGTTTGAGAGGGTCAGTTTCAAAGGGTGTCTCACCAGTCTGTGTAAATAAACAGAGGTCATGGCAAGGTCATTCTCGGGAACTTTCAGCTAACTCCCACAGTCTCCAGGAGATTGAAAGAGCACAAGGTCAAATCCACATCAACATTTCAGCACTTCACCAAACAGACCGTGCTGACCATCAGATACCTTCAGTGAACATAAGCCAATCCACTGCACAGGGAAGGTTTTTCAGGACATGGCAAAGGGCATTATATAAATGACAATCTCTTGGTTTTTTAGTTTTAATTTACCTGCCATATTACACTAAAAGCTTTTTAAATCCTAACATTCGTGTCTTGGACAAAAGCAGCAAACCTGAGGGATCATTTAGTAAAAGTCCTTATTAAAACCACACATTCTGTAATTATCTGTTTAAAGTGATTTACTGATATGTTAACAGCCTTGAGATTGGATCACAACATTCTGGATATTATTAATTTGTTTTCTGTAACCGCTTCTGTAACCCGAATCAGGGTTGCAGTGGACCTGGAGCCTTTCTGGAATCATTGGGCACAGGCCGGAACACACCCTGGAGGGGGCGCCAGTCCTTCACAGGGCGACAAACATACTCACACATTCACTCACACCTATGGACACTTTTGGCTTTAGCTTTAATAGAGTTAATATAAGTTACTTTATAATTATATATAACTTAATATAAGTTACCACCACGACCCTGAACTGGATAAGCGCTTACAGATAATGAATGAATGAATCATTAATGAATGGTTTATTTAAGTATATGGGAACAAGAAGTAATGCTATGGTAAATGTAAATGTTAAATAATAGTCTGTCATCATCTTCCATCTGGTACCCCTAGTGAGGACTGCAGTGATAATAGAGCATGGTTATGCATTTATATTCATTTCTTGTTAAACAAATACTGAAAATGTTTATTTGTGGAATTTGGTCTCTACTTTTCCAATATGAGCCATTTTGGATGTTAGATTTCTAGTAAATTCAAGGATAGTGCTAAACATTTGGAGCCTATCCGGACTGGGCACAAGACAGGAACACTCCTTGGACAGGGTGGTAGTCTATCACAGGGCAACACATACTCTCACACATTCACTCACACACACTCACCAACTCCTTTAAGTAGAATCTGAAGCACCCAGTGGAGTTATTTTATGTGGATTGTTTTTAATTGACTGTCCTAGAACAAATAAAAATTAGCACAGTTTTTGTATTATTTAATAACGCACAATGTTCTGAAGGCTCCTGGTGTAATCTATGAACATTTAAAAAAAATAAACAGTTCTCTGTTAATACTAATATCTGTGAGGGTTCTAGATTAAACCTGGTTTCTGCAGCTCTCCCTTTTATACATCCCTTATCATTAGTGAGGTATATCCACTGTGGACACAGTCAGATATATTTTCCATGGAAAAACATGATGCTCTTGGTGAGTCTAAGGCAGGGGTGGGCAATCCTATCCACTGAGGGCCTGTGTGGCTGCTGGTCTTTTTTCCAACCAATTGGGAGGTCACATGATCAGTTGTTTACTGAGACCAACTAATTAAAGAAGTGAAATCAAGTGTGCTCTGGCCCGAATGGACTAAAATCCAGCAGCCACATTGGCTCTTTGTGGGTAAGGTTGCCCACTCCTGTTCTAAGGTCACCTTTTCCAATGTCAGGCGTGAGTTAGAGGGACATAAAGCTTCCCAGTTTTCAGCTGTGAAGCTGTTGACCTGGAGCTCCATCTGATACCTTTGGGATGAGATTGAGTGGTGTTTGTGATATAGAACTAAAAATCCAACATCAGAAGCTGACCACACTGATGTTTTTACAAATGGGGGTGCTCACGTCTGCCTAGTTACAACAGAAAAAACAATCCGGATTGGACAGATTTCACAGGATTATTTTTATTCTACAGGGAAATAAAGGATAAATCAAGTCAAATCTCTGAAGAAGAGAGACGGAACAAAATTCTGCAAAGCTTCTATTGATTTATTCTCTGTAACCAATGACAATAATGGTATCCCCTCTCTTACTGAGGGGTCACATCTCTCAGTGTATTAACTCTCTGTGATTAATAGAGATTTACCTCAGCTGGGAAAAGACAGACAAATCCCAGAGCTGACGAGACATAAATCCAGCTTCAGAAACCTGACGCATTTGTTTAGGGGTGATATTTATGACAATCCTGGAAGCAGCCATCTCAGGAATGTGCTGTATCCCATAACCAGAGGAATCGTACATCACCTGGACACATAAACATTAGTCATGAATTCCTTCTAGAAATATTTCACCAAAAATATTTTCTTTTTTTATAGTGTGTCTCTGATTTCATTACTCTAACCTGTGCTGTTTTGGGACTTTGAAACTCACTACCCTTAACTTGATTTTGAAGTAAACGTCAGACACCAAACACTATCTGCCTCAAAGTATCTGGATGACCCTTCTGAATGGACGTTTCAACTACTTTAAGGTGCACCTATTCATGACAGTTACAGCTTATATAATCTCCATAAAAAAACATTGACCAACCAAATGGGATGCTTTGGTGGAGTTGCATATAACCCTAATATCACACTTGCAAAGCTCGTGAGGTATGTATCAACCAGAAGGAATAAACACATTCAATACTTTTGGATCTCACTGAAATGTCTTACGCTCCTCAGAAGAGTAGAACCTGTTACTGCAGAAAAAGAAGAGGTAACTAATGAGCTCTCAGATGGTCTAACTAACAGTAGAAATGTGTGCTGTGGTCAGAGGAGTCCATGTTTTAATTGTTTTCATTAAAAATGAACATTGTAGTTTTTATGCTAGTGATGAGAAGGATTAAGACTGTTTCCAGTTATCGGTAGAAAAGCAAATATCTTTCATTCCAGGGGGGAGGGGTCTATTAGTAATTAGACCTAAACTAGTAATTAGACTTTCATATGTGAGATGTTCCTAATTTTGTGGAGGCAAACATTGGGTTTGTAAAGAGATGTACTGTACTGTGCAAAAGTTTTAGACACCAGAGGTTATGAGATTTAAAAAGCTACTTTCCTGAGCAGTAAATGTTTTTTTGCTAAAAAGCAAACAAACAAACAACAAATAACGTTCAACATTAGAATAAAAAAATGTTGGTTTAACTTTTTCTAAATTTAAAACCTCTTTTTGAGTTTGGTTATCATCCAATACCTAGTTTTACTGGTGAATCTGAACAAAACATTGTTCTTCAAACTGACTCACAGCTACTACTTTATAGAAAAAAAATCATATTTTCAATTTCTTATTTGTTTATATTATTATCTGTTTGTATTTACTGTGATTATATATAACTTTATACAAGCACCACACTTACTGAGAAGGTTCATACATATATATATATATATATATATATATATATATATATATAATTATCTTAGGTGCCTAAAACGTCTGCACAGTACTGTATACTGCCATCAAGACAACTTCTCTTCCTAAGAAGTCCATGGTTATTTCAGCAGGACAATGCCAGGCCTCACTTCATACACGCTACAGAAACATGGCTTTGTATACACAGGTAGTATGTGCTTGACTGGACTGCCTGTCCACTTTTGAGTCGCCAATCTACCTACCAATGTGTGTTTTTGGACCCTGGGAGGAAACCGGAGCACCCAGAGGAAACCGACATGAACACATGGAGGACACACCAAACTGCTCACAGACGAGACTTTAACACACAACCTCCAGGTCCCTGTAGCTGTGTGACTGCAGCAGTACAATCAAGTTGTACAGTGAAAGTAATCAAAATCTTTTTGTGCTTTTCTCAGTTAAATAAGGCTACCTGCGATTTTAAAAATCACAGATTCTTGTTTTTATTGCATTATAATCAATGTCTCGACTTTTCCGGAAATGTGATTTGTACTCAGACACTACACAAGAATCTGATGATGATGTTTTGTGAATCAATTCAGGGTCCTTCTAGAGAACAACAATCTAACAAATTTATTTTCCAAGAATCAGGCCTAAACCTGGTCATTTTCATCAGTGATTATCCTACACATTATGAAACACATTATGAAGTCTTTATACTGCCCCCTATGGGCCTGGATATAAAAGAGATTCTGTACTAAACCTGCTTCAAATATGGCCACGGCTCTGTAGTGTATGAAGCATGAATGAGTTCATCAAACTTACATATAGGAATTTATTGTGATTTGTACTTGTAACGCCTCAGATTAAGGTTATATTAATTAATGATAGCATTGCTAAATAGGGAGGGTTGCGTCAGATCGACGGTGTGGATCGTGATTGATCCACTGTGGCAACCCCCGGACGGAAGGGAGCAGCCGAAAGAAGAAAAAGAATTAATAATAGCATTGCTATTAAGCATTATGTAATGTCTAAAATAACCATGAACTTATGATGACTAACAAGATTTTAGTATGAGTGTATTCATATAAAAAAATACATAGAGATCAAAAATAATATTAGCCATCATTACAATCATTAGCTAATAACTGAGTCTTTGTTAATATACTTATCAGTACATAATGCTTGAATACTATCTTAAATAACATTAATGTACACTCACTGCATAGACATTACTTGAATATTACAGAAAAAATATAAAAATAATAAATAATTAATTTCATAATTATTACTTGCTACTTTTTGTGTTGAAAAGATGAATAACTTCCTTAAGGCAGCACTTATTTCAGGCTTGGAAGTGGATCAGTATCTCCAGTACTGTATAGACTCTTTCTCTCTCTCTCTCTCTCTCTCCTTCACTCTCCCTGTCTGTCTCTCACACTATATTAGATCCAGCTGTGGCTATGGAAGGTGAACAAGACCTGTGTGTGTGTGTGTGATGATGTTACAGGGTTAATTTTTGACAGATGTTTCCTCTTTTTCTCGTCCTTCTGCACCTTGCAAGAGCCGGATCTTGGGGTGGGCTGCACTTGACTCGTATGTTAGAGCTGAGGGTGTGTGTTTGTGTTTGTGTGTGTGTGTGTGTGTGTGTGTGTGTGTGTGTGTGTGTGTGTGTGTGTGTGTGTGTTGGGGGTTGTGACCCCTGAAGCACGCCCCATTTCCTGTTGCTGTAAAAGGGTCTAAAGGGAGCAGAAGAGATCAGGGAGAACATTCGGAACCCGTCAGAAATCCAACCCTATATCAGTCTTACAGTAGCGGGGGGCGTACAGTAGGAGGCCTTTAGGGGGATAGAGTTAAGGCATGAGGGTAAAATTTTCCCCTTACACCAGTCAATCCATCACACAACACTAATCCTTCCAGAGTCTGGATATCCAATAAAATATCCATAAAATGTAAGTAGTTTGAAAAGCGAGAAGAATTTATTCATCCATCAAGGAAAAAGCACTGCAAAAGTATGCTCATCAATCTACTCTGATCTTGGGGATAATACTCTATGTAATGTGTTTGAGTTTTGGTTTAGATTAGATAGAATGTAGTGATTGTGAATGTAGTGTATTAATTTTTCAATTTTTGGATTAATTTAATTTTTTAAAAGAAAATGACAATGGTCATTTTTAATGTTATACAATATTTACCAAGAATGGCAAAAGCACAGGAGAATGTCTGAATTTGAATTACAATTAGATATTGTAAAAACCACTTTAAAACTTATTTTTACAACTAATATAAATATCTAAAGCAGTAACTGAACATGAGGAGGTGGGGTAATGCCATAACTACCAGAGATGATCAATTATTTTGCCCCACTCGAATGGCCTATATCACTTACTTTACCCATCATGTCAGTAAAGTTTCTGCTGCCTTTTTACTAAAATAAAATGTGCTGTAGAAATAACCCCAGTTTATATTATCATGGCATTCATATGTCATGGATGGTGAAAATCAAGGGCCATGGCAAGTCTCTGGTAAACCTCAGGTTATAAAACAAACAACACACAAAGATTATCCAGAAAAATGCCAATCCAAATGTACACCAGACACAAAGCAGTGCAGGGGCTTTCAAATGCACGATGATTCAGCTTTAGGCTACACACATATAGCCTGCTGATCTTCCAAACGTTTTTTAAATGATTAATGGTAATAATATAATTAGATGTAGCTGTATGTGATAATGTGGGCACCCTTGGCTATATGACATAAATTGTCTTTTGTTCTGAGGAGTACTGAGAAGTAGTTAATAGATCGTTGCTATCAAACACAAAAATTCTAATGCATGTTTAACAGGCCTTTTAATAAATAATAATAATTTTAAAAATGTATTACAAATGTGGCCTGTACAATATTTAACACCATAAGCATTGCAAAGCCCAGACCCTGTTAATCAAACCAGGCCTCATTCATGTTACTAATTGTAATTGAGAACTGTCCAATTCCAAGTTTTATATTCTCTTACTCTTTAAAGCTTGTGCTAACATTTAACAACCATGGGTTCCTCTTAGGCCCCGCCCACACTGATCCGTTTTAATATAAAAATGGAGGTTTTGTTCCAGACGAATATGAAAATAGCTGCATTCTAATGCCATTCCAGTAGTGGGCCATAGTACCTCTAAAAGAGAGGCACCAAAACACCATGACACATGAGAGAAACACAGAGGTGTTAATCCCAAATCACTCTATGCTCCCTATGTAGTGCACTACACAAATCATGAAATTACTGCATCTAGATCTTGATTGTGCATTATATATTTTTAATGCAGCATCATTTACCCTTATTCGTATGTGCGAATCTGAAATCTAGTGTTCACTGCAAGTATATTTTAGTTGAATGACCTATGTATTTCACTCCATAGGGAATGAGGAGCTATTTGCATATCAGCCAAAGACAGACACACTGTGTGACGTCAGCTTTTCTGAAAACCCCCGTTTATCTTCATCAACTTTAGAACAGTGACAAGGGCATTTTCAAAAATCTCCAACTTGGAGAGAGTTTTCGAAAACCTCCGTTATCAGTGACATAAAACACCGTTTTCATGTGGACAGGAGGCCAAAACGCAGACAAAAAACATAAAACATTTATTTCTAAAATAAAAGAGATTGGCGTGGACAGGCCTAAGCTGTCCAAAGATCAGAAATGGAAGTAGTCAGTGCTCACAGGGCAGACAGAGGCTATATTCAGCTGGTGTAGTATGTTAAGAAATGGCGAATCACCCACCTCTGTCATTTATAGAGCTTACGTATCCCATGAGATCTGGTCATAAATATTACAGACATCCTGTGGTAAAATTACGTTTCTACATCTGCCAGTGGAAATAAAACCTCAAGGCTAAGATGATGGTTTGGGTAAAATGCAATATGAAGTCATTCAGCAAAGACGTGTTTGGTGCCTTAAGTGTTCTTAAGTTTCAGCACTGGGGCTAGGAAGTTGATGTAGCTAACAATTTAAGGAAACTCTTTTAGCATGATGCTAACTTCATGTCTAGTCTCCTGATTAGCCTCATAGCTTCACTGTATAGCTTCACAATATAAATGCTGTATCACAAATGATTGATAATAATTAGATAAATATAGATAATACTTCATTACTCTGAAAGCAAATTGCAAATCATATATAACAGAATATAGTAAAATATACATTCTTTGAAGTTTTGCCAAATTGCGTAAAGAACATTTCTGGATAACTGGTTCTCTCTGAGCAAACAAGAAAGCTTAGAGCCACACTGTTGCCAAAAAAACTAAACTACCTTATGAGGTAGGAATGTCTTTAAATAAAAGGAATTTAGTGAGCAGTGAGTGAGATTTCTGACCGGTCCGTGGCCCTTGGGGGCCCGTCACACTGTGATTTAGGATTATTTTAAACTCTGCTGCGAAGGGGTGGGGTGTATCAGAACTGCCCCTGGGGGGGTGTAAATCTGGGCAGTTTACAGGGCGAGAGAGGAGGATAATCCCAGCACTTCCTCTCTCTACCCACACAGCAACTAATGCATTTACTGTAACTAACAACCGCTGTGTCCCAATTATCATGCTCACATCTCTCACTGCAGCAATCATTGTGTGTGTGTTTGTGTTTCCATACATGTCTATCATAAAGGTATAAAGCTACATTATAATACTACTATATATATATACACACACACACACAGACAGAGAGAGAGAGAGAGAGAGAGAGAGAGAGAGAAGACCTATAGAAATGGATAATTGGTAACATGTCTTATGCAATTAACTGCTATTTAATCTCTTCTAGGGTTAAAATGTTTGACATAAGCTATATACATAATGTACTTGGTTCACATGTAAATGTTGGTGAAGATTCATACTTTACACAATAACAGTGTAACTACAATTAATATATTCACTGTTAGGGATGGATTATCTGTATTTCTCATGTACGACAGCAGTTTTTACTTGTTTAATTGTAATTAAAAATATGTATAAATGCATGTAATGAAATGTATAATGCATTTCCAGTTACACTGTTGATGCAAGTATTGCTCATGTGAAATTATACAGTTATTAGAGAGAGTTTATATAAAGTGGGACTGTCTCCTTGAAAACTTACTGAGAAAAAAAAGAAAGAAGGAAAGAAAGAAAGAAAGAAAGAAAGAAAGAAAGAAAGAAAGAAAGAACTATCTACAAGAATGGAAGCTGTTTTTGAAAGTTGAAATCTTCCTAACGCTCAGAGAAGCTAATCCTCCTTTTAGTTCAAGTCTGGGCTGAATATGTGGAGAATGAGTCAATGCTGGACAGAGCAAGTGTGACTAATAGCCTCTCTCTCTCTCTCTCTCTTACTTTGTGTGTGTGTGTGTGTGTGTGTGTCCTCTCAACCCGGATATGCAACAAAAACAAAAAGGTCTTGCAATTATAAGCCTAGTCTAGTCAAGAGTATCTCAAGATTATGGTTTTGTTTTGTTTTTTTACTTGTTTTCAGTAAATTTATCATGTGAAATGGTCTTATTACATGGGCAGGTGATTTTGCTTATTTAAACAATATATCTGCTAGATTTTGTTAGTGAGATTAATAAATTTTACTAAAATACATCTGGAAAAATAATATCTAAGATAACATCTTTTTCTTACGACAATAAGAAAGACTAACTGCATTGCCCAGATTTAAAATGGTGTACTTTGCCAAGACCTCATTTCATGCAGTGCACATTGGGAGTGAATGTAAATGTAGTTATTTAGATTTGGCTTGGGGCAGTGTTATTTGCTACTTTTACACTTGTTATCGTGAACAGGGTTCCAGCAAAGTGGCTCTTAGTCACAGGTGGCCATTTTGCCTTTGGTTGGCTCATAGACCACAAGTTAACTGCAATTATTCACTCACATTCTCTCTCTCTCTCTCTCTCTCTCTCACACACACACACACACACACACACACACACACACACATACACACAAAGCTTAAACACAACTAGGTGAAAGGGTTCAAGAGTTCATGTGTTTATATTTAATACTTTAGATTATAAGACAATTTCTTAAGATTTTCATCTCCATGTCCTCTGTATAAGTTTGTTGAGCTTATTTATGAACTAATATCTCCTACCATGGGTGTTGTAGCCTGCAAGCAGAACAGGAATCCTCATTATCACTCTACAAACCAAAGACAAACAGCAATGTGTCACCTCACCAAGCTCCATTTCCTCTTCAATGCAGTCAACATCTGCCAGCTACTGTTAACACACACAGGACCTACTCTCACACCTGAGCCAGCACACCCACACAAACAGATACTAATTCATATAGTAGCATATTATACATATGTCATACACAAACGTTTACCTGATCTGCAGGTGTTCTACTTTTGTTATGATTTCCTTTTTTTCAGTGTGGGGTCCTTGATAACTCTGCATCCTTTTAGAATCACAATATTAAGACGTCACAGTGTAAAGACGGATTCAAACAGCTCGACGTCTCCTCTCTGTCAAAAAATTATGACATTTTAAGGTCTGTTCATCTAATAGCACCAGGTCTTGCGTAGTTGTCATGGGTCCACTTTTTTCAGTAGCTTTAAATCAGCTTTGGAAACTCACTGATTTTCCTTTAACCTTGTTCTTCCTTAAGTGGGTAGAGAATTTTTTATTTAATTTATTGAGAAATACCTCCAAAAATATGAAAAACTCCATGGCTGTTTTGAAATTAAATAAACGAAGTATCTAAACTGTTACTGTCTTGTAAAAGAGAAATCACTCTCCCTCTCTCTCTCTCTCTCTCTCTCTCTCTCACACACACACACACACACACACACACACTTGCTTCTCCCCTCACACCTGAGGAGCTCTCATATACACACACCTCTATCGGCTGTGCTGTGTAGCACCTCCACTAACTTTGATAAACACAAACAGCACATGTTCAGGACAAAAGGCACATACAGCGCGTGAAGTTCACACTAAAGAGACTTTAAAGCAAAATAACAGCCAAAATAAAGCTATTAAAAAATAAAACACAGAAAAAGAGGAAGCTGTAAAGACTAAAGGACAGTTTTCACATACTCAGTTTAAGCCTAAAATTAAGGCATTCCCACAGAGATTTCTCATTTACAACTCAGTTTAGGATTAATTCGTGTCTAGAACATTAGCTTTGTAAAGGACCACTGCTGTTTTCAAAATATATTAATAAAGGGAAATGACAAAAACACTTTTATTATGACATCAGCGATGGACCCTTGATACGTTAAGGAATTACTTTTACAAATAAAGTATGACTGTATTCAACAGAAAATTGTTTTGAAAATTTTAACATAAAGAAATTCTGAAAGAGATTAAATTATAAAGCAATGGAATGGCCTTTTTTTAAAACTAAATCAGCTTTGTACAAGCAACATTTCACTCTAAATATGCACATCATTTCATGGTCGATGTAAAGACCATGTAAGGAACTCCAGGTCTAAGTTGGATTTCTCTTTAACAAAACTAAGTGACATTTCAGCCGTGGGAAACACATTTTAACAAAATAAATACATTTTATATTTTATTGAATATCACTGCCTTGAATCACAGGGTCATTAATTGTTTAAAAATGAAAAATGCTATATACATCCTACAGGTGAGCTAACACTCCTAAAATAATGTCACACTTGAAAGTCTCTGCATGTTCTTCTGGTCAAAATAGTGGAGAAATATGCCATAAACTGTATGTTTTAACCTTTTTAATCAAGAAAGTTGTATTAAGCGTATTATTTACATATTCTTATTTTTTGGGTAAAAAAAAAACATTCTAGGGTCCACAAATGTTTAAAAAAAAACTCCCTGACTGCACACTTTTAATGTGATTAAACATGGGAGCTGAAAGAGGAAAGTGTACAATTTTTTTCTACTGGTGCAAAGTAAGGAGGGAGAGAGAGAGAGAGAGAGAGAGAGAGAGAGAGAGAGAGAGAATAAAATATGGAGGGAGGGGGAAATAGGAAGTGAACAGGAAATGGAAGAGTGTGGGGGAAATATTGATGTAATAAATAGATTTCCAAAAAAAAAGTTTTACTGGTTCAGAAATAAAAAATGCCATTAAGAAAATATTATTACTGCTGCAGTTGTTAAAGCACTGGACCTACCACCTGGACATTGCCAGTTTGTTCACCGGTGGTGCCTCAGCCCTCTGAGGAGTCCAAGCGAGGAAAACTGGCCTCGAATAGACTTCCTCCCAATCACTCAGCACAATGCCCATGCAGGCATCTGTTGGCATAGCAGACCTGAGCTGTCCAGTGGTGTGTTAGCAGCAATTTGAAAAGTGGTAGTTAGCTTCATATGTCTCTGAGGAAGTAAGAGCTTATCTCACTCTGCCAGGTTGATAGCACTGTGTGTGACTGAGAAGGACTGAACTAAGGGGTGAAATCTACTCATTCATTCATTTTCTGTAATCGTTTCATACTGTGAAGGGACACAGTGGATCCAGAGCCTACCTGAAGTCACTGGGTACAGGGAACACATCCAGTCCACCATATAGCATTATGGTGATGTTTGTAACAGTGACTCAATTTATATATATATATATATATATATATATATATATATATATATATATATATATATATATAGCTTCATTGCACACGAAGGAAACCCACACACAACCCACACACCCTGGAGGGGGCACCAGTTCTTCACAGGGCAACACACACAGTCACTCACACCTACGGACACTTTGGAGTCGCCAATCCACCTACCAACGTGTGTTTTTGAACGTGGGAGGAAACCAGAGTACCCGGAGGAAACCCACGCGGACACAGGGAGAACACACCACACTCCTCACAGACCGTCACCTGGAGCAGGACTTGAACCCACAACCTCCAGGTCCCTGGAGCTGTGTGACTGCGACACCATTCCAGCCCTTTTTTTATATTTTTTTATTTTTAATTATTATTATTATTATTATTACTTTTTTTTTTGCATGTATTAATTAAAAATCGACAGTGATTCCTCACAGCTGTTCCACTGACACCTAGTGACCTGGATGTTACAGAACAGTACATCAGCGTAGTGCATTGCCGCCCCCACGTGGGGCACTGTTCTGTGAAGGATAGACGGGTTCCTTCATGGATTTTATAGCAATTAAAGATTTTAATCTAAATGGAATTTAAATTCATAGAGAAGAATAAAAATCTATAAGTATTATCTTCCATAAATATAGTTTTATACTACCATGTGTTACAATAAATGACTTATCAGTACAAAATGGCAAAAAGAGAGCGGAAATCCTAAGTAAAAAGACTTAATACTTTTGCGTTTTGCTAATTCTCTGGCGCCCTCTGTTGGAGATTTCAGGTTCTGTTATAATGATCTGCACATAAAGAAATCCAGCGTTTAATGGTAGGCGAATGAAATGAATGAAAGAGTTCAGATAAACAAGAGAGGAAGAACACATGATTTAAAAAAAACTCAGTCAAAAGAGGGAAACGAAAAATAAGAGAAGAGAAGAGAAGAGAAGAGAAGAGAAGAGAAGAGAAGAGAAGAGAAGAGAAGAGAAGAGAAGGTTCAAGGTGTGTTTTTGCCTTGTACCCAGTGATTATTGGTGGGCTCCGGACCCATTACCATGAATGACTGACTACAACGGGGAAAGGGTAAATGAAAGAAATGAATTACTAATTAAAAGAAAGAAGATAAAGAACTTCACGCAGGAGTTTCCTATATCGAGGACATCTGGGCGTCAGGGCGAGAACCCGGACTGGGCCGCTGTTTGAGTTGCAGTTCCTCGATGAAACGCTCGGGGTCAGTGCTGTAACCCTCAGTGTGAGGTTTAGGAGGATCTGTACACGAAGAAGCGCGTGCCCCTGCGGTATCGGTGGGTGAACCCCGGAGCTCGTTCTTTTCTCCGCGCGGCGCAGTGACGGTGAGCTCGAGCTCCGCCGCCTTTAATCGCTCTGTGTGTGTTTAAAGCTGAAACTGACCATTTTCCTGTGATTCCGTTACAGGACAATGCCGGCTAAAGGACCGCTCCAGTCTGTGCAGGTCTTCGGGCGAAAAGTGAGTAAATATTAATCAAAGTGTCCGAAAACATGCGGGTTAGCCGCTGTTCAGTTAGCAGAGCGCAGGCCAACCGCAGAGAAACGACTCGGCACCTTCATTTGTGAATATTGAGTCACTTTTAGACGTTCTGGAGTTTGTCTGGTTTAAATCGGTAGTATAAAGTATGTTTTGTGAATATTATTGAGTTATTTTTCATTGACAGTGTGCCTCCAGCAGCTGTGGTCCGGTTTCCTGCTCTCATTGGTTTAGCTCTCATTAATTTAACAACTTAAACTTTTAATACAATAAACAATAAAGCTGAAATGGCGTAGAACCGAAAAAGCCCTCAAATGTGTTATTGATCCAGCCATAAACCTGCTAGGTATGAATTAACTCTCAGTAAGTCAATGTTTTTGGCCAAGGCTTGGCCTGTAGATATGGCGTTGTGCCCCGTTTCAACTCAGTGATGAATTATTGCAGTCTTAAAAACAGACTGAGGACCGTTGAAGGAGGGTAATTTGTTAGTACGTGTTAAATGACTTATAAACATTTTTCCTGACAAATCTCACTGCGAATTGATCCCACAAGTAACTCGGGCTATAGAGTAGCTGTAGTGAACAGCATGTGAGTTTGTGTGTGGCCTGAAATTGACACATTCAAGAGCACATACTTTCAGCACTCTACAGTTTCACTCCTATAATTGACTCTATTCATTGTTTATTTCAGTGGAAGTAAATTCACAAGAACCTAGCTTGAATATGTTGGTAATTTCCAGTCCTCATGGAATATGTTCTATTAATTGTGGTCGTTATGCAGTTCCATATCACTGTTCGCATATATGTCATCATTTATTGGTTAATCAGTTGAAACTGAAGTGTTGATGTTTGAATAGAACATGTTTGTGATGAGAAATGAGTGAATGAGAGATTTGGAGCCAAAGCTGCCCAGTAGCATCAGTTATGTTTTTCAAACGAGCAGTTGGTTGCTATTTCATGCATTACATGATTGCACTTTTAATGGTGTGTATAGACTTGTCTGTTTTACATTTGCTTGCATTCATTTTACAGAAAACAGCAACTGCTGTTGCCCACTGTAAGAGAGGGAATGGACTGATTAAAGTTAACGGTCGCCCCCTTGAGATGGTGGAGCCAGCAACGCTGCAGTACAAGGTGGGTTTACGTTTGGTCTGAAATGTTTAAGCACTCAAACACTTGATCAGACGGGTTTATCATTGGCCAGTTGAAGCACATTGATTTTGTTGCTTGATTTGAATGAAAACCAGAGATTGTTTTGTAAATGATATAGCACTTGTGTTGATTGCTTATGAATAGTGAGTTCTTTCAGGTAAACATGGAAGTGTTTTGCCGTATTTAATTTAAATGAATGATAAAACAAGCAGTATGAGTAAGGTCCTCAATACACTTTTCATTTTTTTCTGTTAGAGGTTCACCTTCGTTTCTTTAATATATTTGATTGTTTATTTTGCGCCTTGTAGTAAAAACAAAAAAAACTCATTGTTATTAAAAGAGGAATTTATTTTCTCTTCAGTCTTATGAAATTGAATTTGTCTCATAGTTTTGACAATACAAAAAACATTCTGAGTAGGTGTTGTCTGCATCAGCTTGTTTCACCTGCTATATTTATTGACTGTACTGTATGTATCTTACTGTAACAGGCGTATTATCACTGCATGTACCAAATGACAGCTTTATTTAGCTTCACTGGATACAGAGAGACTTGATTGTCTGAATTCACTGTTGATGACTTTTTACTTTAATAACTGAGTGGTCATTTGTTTTCTAGCTGCTGGAGCCCATTCTGCTGCTGGGGAAGGAGCGTTTTGCTGGAGTCGATATCAGAGTCCGTGTGAAAGGCGGAGGACACGTCGCACAGGTTTATGGTAAATTGCTTTGTGTTTCTGTTATCGCTTATAATCTGGTAGTTAAAATGCTCTAAGCTTGTATATGTTCTGACTTTTCATGTTTTTAAGCAATCTTCAAACCATGCTAATTATCTGCATTACTGGAATTATAAATAAACTGTGATGTTTTTAGTGTCAGCTAACCCATATATAATTAGACTACAACTCAAAATACATTTTATTTTAAGGTTGCTTTTGGAATCAGCTGGAATATTTAAAATGTACTACAGGCCTGTTTTGGCTGAAGCACAGCCAAAAGCAGAACTGGCTTTTCAGGAGAAAAGTTTAAGATGGTTATGGTACTGCAGTAGTATACAGTTGGATTGCAGTCTTTTTGCTTGTTTGTTTTAAGATATGTTTTGTTTCTGTTTCAGCTATACGCCAGGCCATCTCCAAAGCCCTGGTTGCTTACTACCAGAAATGTAAGTTATCTGTTTGAAAGTAAACAATTTTAAGATGAGTTATTTAATTGTGTCAATAGATGGATAGAGAGAGAGGGGTAAAATAGAGTATGAGGAAATAACAAAAGGAAAGCGTGAAGTATTAAGCATGGGATTTCCAAATTCATCCTTTTGCACTCCATTGAGCAGGTCCCTCTCTGCCAAGTAGAATCTGATCTACATTTTATATGTGACGCAGAATGATTGGAGAAAATGACTCATTGCCCCTTTTAAAAGTTTGCATAATATCAATCGGCATGGACCGTGTAGTTTGTTTTGTTTTGGTCTTGATTTCAGTGTTTCTTTGTATTTTAGATGTGGATGAAGCTTCTAAGAAGGAGATTAAGGACATCCTGATCCAATACGACCGAACCTTGCTGGTAGCGGACCCTCGTCGCTGCGAGTCCAAGAAATTCGGTGGTCCTGGAGCTCGTGCTCGCTACCAGAAGTCCTACCGTTAAAGTCTCTGTTCGAATTTCATACAATAAAAAGAGAAAATCACATTCAGATCTTTATTTGTCTTATTCAATATGTGCTTGAGCAAAAGTAAAATAGCCTTCCCAAAAACAATTTGGGTGTACCAGTACGACGACTTACCTTTACACGGTTTACTCACTGCAAGAAGTCTAGTTCTTTGAATGAGCTGATTATTTAAAAAAAAAAGGCATAGTGCATTCCTGATCATGATTAATATTTATACACAATGACGATAAGATGATGTGTGTAAACACTAAAATATATTAACACAAGTTAAAAGTTCCCAGTCCTGGATAAAATGGTTGTCCTTAAGTAAGTGGACGCAGGACACTGGATATTTTTAGTTTGTGGATTATTTTCAGTCCTGTAGTGACACTAAGGTATTAAAAATATATTTGAAAAAAAAAGGTTTTAAAGGTTAAAAACTAGCATCCCTGCTGTGTCTGATCCACTCAAATCAGCACAACACACACTAACACACCATCGCCACATCTTGGTCACTGCGGTACTGAGAATGATCCTCCAAATCATGCATGTTCTGTGTGGTTTTTGATCATTGAAGAGTAGGGTACATGAAATTACACAGTGAAACATGGACTACAGTCTGATTGTAGAACTATGAAGTTCCAGTATGGTCAGTGGAGCTGATAAAATGGACAGTGAGAGTAAATACAAGGTAGGTTTTCCTAATCAACTGATCCTTAAGTGTATAGTGGTGTGAAATCTTTCATTAGTAATAAAAGGTACATTTAGAGCATTAATATTTTTGGAATATGTAATATTGGAAATGTATATTGAGGTAGTTTCCCCAGACATGGTATGAACCTAGACTTCGCAGCATTTTGTATTATAATTTTCCATTCAAAATAGGATATAGTCCAGGACTAGGCTTTACTCATCTCTCGGAAACCACCCTTTTGTGCATTAGTGTTAAGCTTAGAATACACATTTATATTAATAGCATTTTGCCGATGGCTTTGTCTTTAAATATAGTTGGGCTGTGGCGTAAGATTAAGAATGGCGTAATTGTTCAATGTTTGTTTTGGGATTATTCTTGCTGTTTTAGTTTCAAGATCAAATTAGAGAAGGTTTAATGTGTGCATTGGAAAATGTGGAAATGCTGCCATCTGGCGGCCGCAAGTAGCAGTAACTACACACTGAGTTTTGCCACTAGAGGGCAGTATTGTAATCTGAATACATAACTGCTTCTGTAATTGAATAAGAGATTAATAATACTTTACTGATTACACAACAGAGAAATAAAAAGCACGTTTAACACATTTATTTGAATCTCGTGAGTCTAAAATCACTTATTCTTTTCTATGCTGATTATGACACAATATTAAAATAGCTGCAGTAATGTATTATATGGAGTGACTACAAACATTTCAACATAAAGTTTAAAAGCAGTAGTGTCTGGTGATTTGTAACTACACTTCCTGTGGTGGATCGCCCTCCTGTGGTTCTGGTTCTGACCTCATGGTCCAGCAGAACACACACAGGAACATGGGAACAGTGTTCACGTGGGAGAGAGGAAACACACACACACACACAGGGAAGGAAGGATGCTTTCCCAGGATCTAAAATGAAGACGAAGTTCAAAAGCATGAGAAATGTATTTTTAGCTGCTCACTGATATTCAATTTTTGTCCAAACATTTGTTGACACACTTTATAATGAGGGAATATAAATCTTGTAAAAACTTATATAATCTCCATAGAATAGCGCAATATGAAATGGGATGCTGCAGCTGCGTATGAAACTAAGGCCAAAACCAGTGCATCGGATGGCTGTGAAGCACCCAGCACTAGCCAGTTCATTTGGAATGAGTTCTAGTTGTGGATGAATGCTATCAAATCCCCACAGCTTTGTGCCAACGTCTAGTGTAAATCTTTCCCAGAGGAGGAGAGGTGGTTACTGTAGTAAGCCAGTGTTCAAGCCATTGTTTCAACAATTATAAATAAATAAATATCTAAAATAAAACAGCCATTTTAATATAATAAGTCATTAAAAACCTGGGAATTAGTGTATTTGTAGCACACACACAAAACCACACACACACACTGAACCACTGTGAAACTGAGGCCCTACTTATAGACTCTTTGATCTTTGTGAGTTATTAATAGAGCTGGTTCCTTCCCGTTTATACTCCACCTCCAGAGTGGAGAGGTTTCTGCCTGGGATGTCCATCAAGTCCAAAGATTTGGTATTCCATGGCACCCAGTTTGTTGTAGTGTGTGTGTATTTTTGAAGGATTTCCCAGTATTAAAAAAATTCTAAGAATAAAAAGATTTCCTAATGTATCAGTAGTATCTACTTAATATCTCTGTAGTTTCTCCTTAGTATCTCAGTAGTTTCTTTTCCCTGGCCATCTCATGCGTGTTTCACTTAGTAAGAAATAGTAAACAATAATTTGAATAAATGATGACTTCTAAAACGACTTTTAAATGACCCCTTTAATGAACGCCATAAAGAGTAGGAGTGTAAACAGCGGCCTCTTGTGGGTTTAAAGTCCTCAACAGGATGGTCACCTTGTAAAAAAGAGCAGGAGAGCCGTCATAAACAGGAGCCAGGCCATATATGGGCTTTTCCCCTGGTTTCTGCAGCGCTATGGAAACACATCACCTGGAGGCATTGACCCCTGATCCCTGGCTGTCACGCCGATGGGGACGGCGAGGGGGAGGTGGGGATTTACACACACTTCGTCGGTTCACCTCGCCTTTACCATAATAGGCCGCGGTCAGAGAAAAAAAAAGTGTTTTTGGTAACTGAAGTTTCTCTGAGAGTCCAGAGCACTGCCAAGTAAACACTGACCAGGGTCACTAACGGTGACAGGATACAGTGCGGTCGTTACCATGACAACTGGCTTTTAGGGGGTCAGAAAGAGTTATGATTACCATGGCAACAGAGACAGGGTCAGTAATTGTTTAGGTTACAGCTCTACTGATACCACGGCAACAGAGACAGCTTCATCAGTATTTGTTTTTTAAACCTGACCCAGTTATTTGTTAGCATGGGTCATGTTTTAGCATCGCCACACAAGCTAGAAATCCACTGCATATGTTTAAATGACTTCTGCAGCTCCAGTGCACAACGAAGGGAGCCTTGGGCTTGACATATGTTTAGTTTAGGCCATTAAATCACCTTATATAGAGCTGAGAACAGGCCTCTATTATACCTTTATATAGAACCACTGTTTGTTGTAAAGGTCATAGTCATAGTAAGGTCAGGGAGAACCTATTCAGCAGAATCACACTAGAGAGAGTTTGTGTTCATTAAATGAAAGAAGGGAAAATGTATAACTGAAGCACAGAAAAGGTTTACAGTATATTTACAGTATGTGTTGGAACATTGCTATTAGAACTTGATTGTTTTCACGTGAGAATTAATGAGATTAAGTACTGCTGTGAGATCACAAATATAGCTCCAGCTTATCCCAAATGTACTGGATGAACCTGCATCACTCCAAAAACACGGTTCAATTGCTCCCAAGTCCAGTGCCGTGGGGATTAATACTGCTCTATCCCACACATGACATTTAGCATAGAATCTATATAAAACATTTTATTATTATTAACCAACACCAGCTGAATAAGTGCATATTAGGCCATTAGATATCCCCCCACCCCCTGCCCTGTCACTTATTCCTCTGTCTTTCTTTCTCTCTCCCTCTGTGTAGGTCCTGTGGTTTGTATCTGATCGGCAGTGGAACAGTATGTTTTGGCCTTGTGGAGATGATTATGATAATTCATCTGTGATGATGTGTGTGATTCTGCTCTCTTTTTTTTCTGCTTCGCTCTCCGTGACCTGCTGCTCCATAGCAATAAAATGAGAGGAAAGGAAAAAGAATAAAACACGAAAGCCTATTATTTTGTACGTGAAAACTAAAGGAATAAGGTTTAAAATGGTTGAGTTCTGTTGAATTCACAAGACGTCTACGCAGCAACACATAGCAACCACTAGGAATACTATTAATCACTGGACAACAACTTAGCAACTACTAGAAATATACTAGCAACCGAGAAAACTTTCCCCGTAGTGACCACCTAAAATATCATAGAAACGTGCAACATACGTGCAAACACCTGAGGGTACCATACCAACCATCTACCAACCTTAGCAACCACCTGGAAAGTGTTAACTGTGAAATCACTATGTATGTTATTCATGCAATTTTAAGGTTGAGTTGTATTTGTCCATAATTCCAAAAATCACACTATTTTAGGTTTACAGTAAACAAGCAGAACTGAGTCCTCTGTGTCTCTCTCTGTCTCCCTCTCTCCTCTCTCTCTCTGTGTGTGTGTGTGTGAAACTGGGCCAGCTCCTCATAGCCTCCCTGGGAGCTCTCCTTAAAAGGCCAGGATGTATGATGTCGTGGAGGCGTTCTTTTTTTTCTTGTTTCTTTCCTCCCTCTGTTTTTTTTCCTCTGAACTGAAGCCCAATCAGCTTTGAGAAGCTCATCACACGCATCAGAGATGCTCATGACATAACGACCTCGAAGAGCTAAAGAGCTAAAGACTAACACTCAAACAAACACCAGCTCCAGTACAAATAGTTCCAGCCCGTTTTTTAAAGCTTCCAACTCCAGCTGAGATTCTCCCCACTTCACTGAATGCACATTAAAGGAATAGTTCACTGAAAAGTCAAATTACAGAGTTTGACTCTTATTCCTAATGTAGTGGACAAGCTTAGTGTCTGTGTCAAAAACAGTACGTTTACAGACGAAAAGTTCTTAAAACTTTAAACAGAATTGAGAAGTTTTGATGCCACAGCCAGTGGTGACCCAGAGCATAACTGTTCATTAGCAATGCTAACAATGCTAGTTAATATGGGAAACTAGCCTAAAAAAAAGTGGAGAGTTAGTGAACTGAGCTTTAGAGGCATTGTGTGGTAGCAGTTACATGCTAATACATGCTAGCACCGTGTGATTAAAAGAGACTTAGCTAACAGGTGGAATTAGCAATTAGTACAAATTAGGATAAAAAAAACTGGATGTAGCACAGTTCATTTCTCCTGAAAATAAGGGTATTGCGGTCACTGGGTGTTTCTACCCATTTGCAGCTGTATTCTCCTGGAAAGGCCTTTCTCTGGATGTTGGAACATGATTTGTGTGAATCTGAAGACATTTAGCCTTTAGTTCTGGTAGTCCAACTCTATTGGATTCCACAGGCATTGGAAGAAGCTCCATCATTCCAGAGACCAAAGTTACACTGCTCCTCAGCTCAGTGCAACAGGGCTTGTTAACTTCAGGCTCATATGTGTCTGCTGCAGAGCATCCCATTTCATTCTTTTCTATGGAGATTATACAAGCAGTGTGTGTGTCTTTGGTGTAATGTATGAGACTCTGGCCCACGTATAGAGGCTGAAAGTTTGTCAGTGGTGCTGGGGGTCAGCCAGTTCATTCACAGAGTCGAACTGAAACAGAGTCGACTGTATGTTGGAACATTTCTTTGAGGATTGGATAGCTTCAACACTGTCCATATGTTTGACCACTTTTAAGGAGCCTTTAAACAGGGGTATTATTCAGCAAAAAATTTAGTAATGTTTGTTCTCCCAGCAAAAGTATAACTTCACGATTTGTGCTTCAGCTCATAGTGGTGCTTCACAGTGCCTCATTTGATTAATGCCACTCTTTCAGAACATGTAAGACACTCGGGTTTAGAACCAGCTCCAGGACGTTTTCCACAAATGCATCAGGTCCTCACTTAATATTATTGGTGTTAACTTAATAGTATCTCACTTGTCACTTTTTTTAGATCAAAAACGGCCTTTGAAAAATTATATATACACTTCGAAATTATAGGATAAAGGAAAAAAATGTGTAAATATAAATTTCTTTCTTTTTTTCTTTGCTTAGTTAATGATATCAGAGCAGGAGAAATGCTAAATACAGTTTATAAAATGGAAGTTAATGTTGCGTCTGATGCGACTGAGTCTCACTGCTCGTGAACAGTGCATTTTGTAGGAGCTCCTCAGTAATTAAATGACGGTGTGTGTGTGTGTGTGTGTTTGTGTGTGTGTGTGTGTGAGAGAGAGAGAGAGAGAGAGAGAGATAAAGCAGCATCCCCGAACACATTGGACTCTTCAGACAACAGCTGCGAAGCTTTCAGTTTCAGAGCCTTACACACTTTTTCCAGTGGGACCTTTCAGAGAGGATCAGAGAATGCTTCATCTACACACACACACACTCATACACACTCTCACTTACACAAACATACACGCAAACCCAGACACACAGTAGTATGTTTGTGTATGTTATGTATGCTATCAATGAAGGATTTATTGATATTTAATGTCTTTTTAAATACGTTTACAGTAAATGTCAGAACTCAGTCAAAAATACTTATATCTATAGCGTTTAATGCTATGACATCAGGACCCCCACAGGACCACCGCAGCATAGGTATGATTTGGGTGATGGATCATTCTCAGTGCTGCAGTGACCCTGACCTGGTGGTGGTGCGTTAGTGTGAGTTGTACTGGTACGAGTGGATTTTACAAACACTGTGTTCACTCAAAAAGTATCTCATCTGTTGCTGCACAGTTTGTGTTGATCGTCCTCTAGTACTTCATCAGTGGACACAAGTTGCTGCTGGCTGGATGTTTTTGTTTGGTGGGTTATTTTCAGTCCAGTAGTGACACTGAGGGCTTTAAAAACTCCAGCAGCACTGCTTTGTCTGATCCACTCCTACCTGCACGCTAACACACCACCACGACAGGTCAATGCAGAGCTGAGAATATTCCATCTGCTCTTTGGTGGCCCTGGGAGGTTTCTGACCACTGAGGAACAGAGTGAAAGCAGAGAAACAAAGTATGAGAGCGAATAGATGATCTAGAGCCTGCAATGGTTGAAATACAAAGTGCACCTATATGGTCAATCGAGCTGACAATGGGTGTAGAAACAAGGCGTCTCTCTCTCTCTCTCTCTCTCTCGCTCTCTCTCTCTCTCCCTGTATGTATGTATATATATATATTTGTGTGTGTGTGTATATGTGCATGTGTAATGTGTATAAATATGTGTGTGTGTGAGTGACTGTGTGTTGTTTCTAAAGGCTGGAATCTGCAAGGCCATCTGCCGTTATCTGAGGAATGCAGCTCTTCGCTCGTGGACATATATGTAGCAGCAGGTTGGCGTTAGCACTATTTTTAGCCTCGCCTCATAGCTGGAGGTTGTCATGATGATGTCACACTCCGCCTGAAATAAAGAGTGTGTTTATCTTTGGGCCGAGCCCTGCAAGGACTTCTCATGCCGTGTTTGTTTGTGTTGATCCGTCCGGTTCACCATCCATTTCATTTTTCCCTTATGGAGAGCACAGTTCCTTGAAGATTTGTCAGCTCCCAGAACAACAAGCAAGAGATCAGGAGCTGCACAAAACAGTGAACACAACAGTCTGCTGATAAATGTTCACAAAGCTACTATGTACACACTATTTTTGCTGGTAGCTAGTCTGTCTTGTTTTTGTTTTGTTTTTTTGTTTTTTTGTGTGGGATATTTCAAGATTTCACAATTTTGTGTCTTTTTCTACTTTTACTCATGGGTGATCTGTCACTGCAATACCCAGCATGCATTACACAAATATATGACACAACCTTTGTGTGTGAGTGCGAGCAGATCGAGCATTTTGCTGATAGATCACTCACACACACAATCACTCATACATTTGAATACTTTATTTGGATTTGGCACATAAAATATATCATATACAACTCAAATAGTGCGGCATGGTGGTCCATCCATCCATCCATTATCTGTAACCGCTTATCCAATTTAGGGTCGCGGGGGGTCCAGAGCCCACCTGGAACCATCGGGCGCAAGGCGGGAACACACCCCGGAGGGGACGCCAGTCCCTCACAGGGCAACACAGACACACACACATTCACACCTACGGACACTTTCGAGTCGCCAATCCACCTACCAACGTGTGTTTTTGGACTGTGGGAGGAAACCGGAGCACTCAGAGGAAACCCACGCGGACACGGGGAGAACACACCAACTCCTCACAGACAGTCACCCGGAGCGGGAATCGAACCCACAACCTCCAGGCCCCTGGGGCTGTGTGACTGCGACACTACCTGCTGCGCCACCGTGCCGCGTGCTGCATGGTGCCTGCTGCATGGTGGTGCAGCAGGTAATGTCACAGTCACACCTCCAGGTTATGGGCTCGAGTCCCACTCCGGGTGACTGTCTGTGAGGAGTGTGGTGTGTTCTCCCCGTGTCCACGTGGGTTTCCTCCGGGTGCTCCGGTTTCCTCCCACAGTCCAAAAAACACACGTTGGTAGGTGGACTGGGGACTCAAAAGTGTCTGTAGGTGTGAGTGTGTGAGTGACTGTCGCCTTGTGAAGGACTTGTGCACGTGCCCTTAACTTTCAAACACGAAAACAATTGCTTTATATGAATAACCATCGCCATTTAGAATATCCATCACTAAGTGAGAGTTTAGAATTTCCACAATCATCACACTCCTTTCGTCAATCAAAACAATATTCAGACGGTTCATAAAATCAATATATGACTTAAGTGACAACTTAACTTTCTGTGCATGTGAATGATCATTTTGTTTGTGTTTTTATAATGTTGCCTTTAAGCCACATGCCTACGTCACACCACTAAAGTACTGGTGTTGGATCTTCAACTCATTGCAGAGGCATCAGATGAAGCTCCATCACTGTAGGCCACACAGATCCTCTGCTCCACAGCTTAATGTCGAGGGGTTTAATGCCCCTCTAGCTGACACATGATGAGTATGTTCCCCCTTGTCTTGTAAAGAGTTTTATAAAGATTATACAAACTGAACACACTTTGAAGTCACTAATTTTACTCATCAAGAGGAGTGTCTAAAAACTACATGCAAACAAACTGTGTACTGGATGTGAAAATGTGACAGTAATCTATGTGCTGATGCAGTGAGCTGTGTTTGATGTTATTCAATATCTCTCAGTTTTAGGGCTTTGTTCTTCATATTAACCCACTACAACTTACACCATGACTAACCTTGACCTAGATGAAGTCTAAATTTAATTCTCATCCCAAAAGCCCTTTACACAAAAATAAACAGGTCCCTGTATTTTCCAGCGCTATAACACTTATTAGCCAAGGCTTGAGCTGGCTACAGTCTTAGCATTTAGTGCTGATGCTAACGACAATGTTATGAATGGGATTAGAGATTACTTTTTTGATTAGACAATTAAAGCTGCATCACAATTATAGCTGCTAGCAAATCTAAAAGATAAGTATGAAACCATGTCATGAGCTAGAAATAAATGCTATTGGGGAAACAGTGACATGGAAATGCATTTAAGCAACAGAAAGAACAATTCCAGTTAGATTCATAGTTATAAATATCAACTCTGGAAGGGGCACCAATCTTTCGCAGGGTGATAATCACTCACACTTTCACTCACTCAATCACAGAAAAAAGGTATGGTAGAGGTACATTATTGGTCACTAAAGGTGCAAACAGTGTAAATGTACCTTTAAATGTACAACAGTGTTTAAAAGTCCAGTTATGTTCCATAAAGGTTCCCTCTGGAAACCGGAGCACCCGGAGGAAACCCCAAGACATGGGGAGAACACACCAACTCCTCACAGACAGTCACTCAGAGGAAACCCACGCAGACACCGAGACAACACACCACACTCCTCACAGACAGTCACCCGGAGGAAACCCCAAGACATGGGGAGAACACACCAACTCCTCACAGACAGTCACTCAGAGGAAACCCACGCAGACACAGAGAGAACACACCACACTCCTCACAGACAGTCAACCGGAGGAAACCCACACAGACACAGGGAGAACACACCACACTCCTCACAGACAGTCACCCGGAGGAAACCCCAAGACATGGGGAGAACACACCAACTCCTCACAGAGAGTCACTCGGAGGAAACCCATGCAGACACCGAGACAACACACCACACTCCTCACAGACAGTCAACCGGAGGAAACCCACACAGACACAGGGAGAACACACCACACTCCTCACAGACAGTCACCCGGAGGAAACCCACGCAGACACAGGGAGAACACACCATAATCCTCACAGACAGTCACCCGGAGGAAACCCACGCAGACACAGGGAGAACACACCATAATCCTCACAGACAGTGACCCGGAGGAAACCCACGCAGACACAGGGAGAACACACCATAATCCTCACAGACAGTCACCCGGACAGGACGTAACAACAAAATTACTTTTTTTCATACAGTATACATCAATATTCGTAATAAATGTAATATATGTGACATATAACATGTGTGAGGCAAGATGTGTATCATGATTTATTGTTTAATAATTGTTGTCAAAATGTATTAATTAGGAAGGGTTTAATCATCCATTCTATCTGCCTATAAACTGAGAGCAAAATCTGATTGTTCTGAGTCCTGGTGACATGGAGGAGAGAAAAAGGAAGAGAAGCATTTCTCAATTTTCTATTTATATCTTCAGAAAGAGGGGCATAGGACAAACGTCTGCTCCATCTGCTTTTTAACTGCTATCTGAATGTTCTAAATAAAACTGGAGCCATACACAAGAGAGAAATGCCTTTAAAACAGAAAACCATTATTTATACTGTTAATTATTCACATCCTTACTCAGTGAGGAGTTTATATTCTAAGGAAGACCTCTATTAGCTGTTAATTATAAGGAAAGCATCCAGTAAAACTTGTGGTGTACAATATGTACTTTTCTCCAAAAGAGTCGAGCTCCAGGCAGAATATTCCTGATCTTTAGATATAATAATAACTTTATGTGAGAAGCTTTAAGTGGTGGACATTCGAGATATTTCATCAAAACTGTAAATAATTCTGGTTCAATTTTAGTTTCATTAAAATGGAAAATAAAATTTCACATGAAACCAAACCTGGGCGGTACAGTGGTGCAGCAGGAAGTGTCGCAGTCACACAGCTCCAGGGACCTGGAGATTGTGGGGGGTCAATTCCCGCTCCGGGTGACTGTCTGTGAGGAGTTGGTGTGTTCTCCCTGTGTCCACGTGGGTTTCCTCCGAGTGCTCCGGTTTCCTCCCACAGTCTAAAAACACACGTTGGTAGGTGGATTGGTGACTCAAAAGTGTCCATAGGTGTGAGTGAATGTGCTGCCCCTTGAAGGACTGGCGCCCCCTCCAGGGTGTATTCCTGCCTTGCGCCCAATGATTCCAGGTAGACTCTGGACCCACTGCAACCCTGAACTGGATAAGCGGTTACAGATAATGAATGAAACCAAACCCCTCCCAATCACTTTGTGTATATATCAATCAATTATTAATGCTCAACAATTGGAATAAAAATGGAATAACTATTTTAAAATGCATATATATATATATAAACATGCTTATAAGCATTACATTACATCATTACAGTTCTTTAGTTCTTCTCTAGAAAGGGTTTGTTGTTAAAGGCACTTTTATAAAGAATGATATGAGGAGGAATCATTTTCTCTCCCTCATAATAACAAATTCCTAATAAACCATTATAACATATTCCACAGTAGTCTAGTAATGGAGTCTAATGCATTCATTAGATTGGCTGATTTGTTGCTGCTAGCCTTTTGTATGTGTTCTGCTCTAAATGGAGGTCAGTATAGTTAAGTGTGTTTTCCTCTCATGCAACAGCCACACAGCCGCACATTCACAGAAAGGTTTCAGGACCACTGCCATTGCCATAGCAACAAGAATCTGAGGAAAAGAAGGACAAAGTCAGAAATAACCCAGAGGAAGATTTTATTGCTCACAATTTGCCCATCAATAGCTCCATCAGGAGAAACATCATCAGATAAAATGGAGATATTTAGACACTTCTGTCCATATAAAAGGAGTTATTTACAGCATCAGAACTCACAAACATCTTACAGTGAAACAAGGTATTAACAAGCAACTACAGACATATTAAGATGAAACTGCATGATATAAAAGAGAAACCCCCTATAATACAGAGAAACTACAGATATTAAGGAGAATTCTTCAGCCTTACACAGGGGCTCTTGATTCTTCATAGTGATGCATATCTAGGGCCTGCATTGCTTCTTTCCTCTCCTTCATCTCTGTTCAGTTCTGGATTTATTCTATTATTAAGTCCTCTGTGAAACAAGGTCACCCCATCCTTCCCTCTGTCACACTGCTCCTTCTATTTCTGCCTCAGATAAGAAAATGTGTGCCAGTCCTGATACGAAATTCAATATTCAGAATTATTTTATTCATTAACACATTAACTTATTAAACATTATACGTTAGGCCAAAATATGATGATGGTAATAATAATTAGACACTTATGTCATTCATTTCTGTAAATGGCTCAGTAAATAGTTACAGTACAAGGCCTTCCACTTATCTAACGTCTTCTGAAATGTTCTTATTTGCCGCAGTAATAGGCTCTACTCTTCTAAGATTTCAACCTAGGCTTTTCAACATTGCTGCCAGGAATCCATAACGTCTAGCCGCACAAATGAGATCAGACCAGACCAGTGTTGGATGATTGGAAACTTCACCATTCTAAAGATCAAAATTTCAATATTGTCATGCTTTTTTTTAAAACTAATTATTTACAAAATGTGCACATGTAAGCGTCTGAAATCACAGATTCACAACAAATTACAAGTGCCTATTGGATATATCTCCCAATGCTAACGTTTGTTATTTTTCTGCCTGAACAAAGACCAGACCAGGGGGCAGGAGGGAAAAAGTGAGTCAAGTCCAGCACTGATCCTCACTCAGACAACAGCTGAGCCTTGTCCAGCACCACAAATAGGACATGCATCTTCTTTCAGCTAACAACAATAATATGGCTATGACAGAGTATCAGGGGTTTTAAGAGCAATTCAATTACTTTTTGATGCTATACTGTGTCTGCAGTAAAACTACAGAACTAAAATTAGCTTGTTAACTAACAATTGTGAATCCCTCTAAAATCCCTGTCTATATATATATATATACACACTACGGAGTAACTATAGAGAGACAAGCCTGAATCCCACCACTCTGTTGTGGTTTAATCCACTGTGGAGTTTTGGGAGAATGCAGGTCCCATAACAGCTGAGAGTAAGTGTGTGTGTGTGTGTCTGTGTGTGTGTATGGGTAAGGGGTGGTAAACACAGATCTGTCTGAACCTTGACCTCAGTCTGTCAGAGTTAAACCCCTGCATCTCTATCAATTGCTAATTCAGCGCTTTTTATAGACCTGGTTATTGTGTTATTATTATAACTTTCATTTTATTTGTGGATGCCATACAACTACATACAACTAAAGTTGTGCACAATGTAACAGGGAATCAGAATGTGGTATTATTAACTTAGGTTAAAAATGATGAACGATGAAACAAAGTTTTAGTCCATACAGTGTAATGAACCCACACAAACAGAGAGAGAGAGAGAGAGAGAGAAAGGCAGCTGAATGGACAGCTGTGATGCTGAAGCATGTGATCTGAGCTCAGGTTGCTATTATTGCTTCAGAAATCTCTTATCATTGTGTCCAAAGACAAACTGCATCAACTTGACTGCACCACTGTACGTCTGTATCCTCTTTTGATTAAAGACTATTTTAAATCTCATAATGTGAGACTAAATCCTGGTTTAAACCCAACCATGAGAAATTAACCTAAGGGTGTGAGATTAAAGTCTGATATAGATCTGACACTGTGAGATTACAACCAACAATCTGATACTGAGAGGTAAAACCAGGTTTAAACATGACTTGTGAAATTAAATCCAGGGTTAAATTTGACCATGTTATTAAAGCAGGTCTAAACCTGACACCACCAGATTAAAGCCTGGTTTTAAACAGGCATAGTGATATCTGCATTGAGAGTGTGTTTCAGGCTCTAGCGAAAACAGGGACTGAGCATCTGGATTTGTTCAGATTATCTCCACTCATCATCCTAAATTTACAGGACACTGAATTCACAGAGATTTACTGGATTTATTTCCAATGTGTTAAGCTTGTTATTGTCTTCATTATGTGGTCAAATATAATACAAATATTACAGGAACTATAATTTTAAAAATTCTAAGATTCTGAATCGAGTATCTTCAAAATTCAGAAATTATAAAAACAGACAAACAAACAAAAACATTAACACAGGTTACCTTTACTTAGCAAACAGCAGGGATGTGGTAGGTTACTAATGTGAGAGAAGTTATTTAACTAAAGCAGTTAGTTTTAGGTAAAGATATTAGATAAAGCATGTGGTTGATTTCATTATGATTGTATTAAAATTACACTACTGTGTCCAAGAATAAAATAATCATAATAAATGTGGCTAAAACGTACACGATTTGAGACACAGCATCTGTCTCAGGTTAAGACGGCTTTAGTGTACAGGCTATTTTACTTTATTTGGCCAGCTTTCTTCTTTGATCTTATCAACAACTGCAAAAAGTAGAGTACACCACAAAAATAATGTTTTCCGTAGGTACTCCTACAAAAGAGAAACATTAGAAACTTGTCTCAGAAACACAGGGGAACTGTAAATACAGCCCTGAAAATCTGTAAGAAGAAACGGCCAAATATTTACTATAAAAAACACAGTTGAAAGTGGATGGTGGATAAGAGAGAGAGAGAGAGTCGGAGCGAGAGAGACTCTGCAACCCTGGTTTCTATGATAACAAGAATATAATTTAGCACTTATTTAATGAGATTTTCAGTTCAAATCAAGGAGCTTATAACATCCTGGACATTTCATACACTATCGTAGTGTCTTTAAGTAACTCAGATCTCTGCAGATTTTTGTTGTGTGTTTTAACACATCTGATTCTACTCATCAATTAATGCTGCCTTCAAGTCCATCCATCCATCCATTATCTGTAAGCACTTATTCAATTCAGGGTCGCTGGAATCATTGGGCGCAAGGCGGGAATACACCCTGGAGGGGGCGCCAGTCCTTCACAGGGCAACACACACACTCACTCAGACACTCACACCTATGGACACTTTTGAGTCGCCAATCCACCTACCAACGTGAGTTTTTGGACTGTGGGAGGAAACCAGAGCACCCGGAGGAAACCCACGCAGACACAGGGAGAACACACCACACTCGTCACCCAGAGCGGGAATCGAACCCACAACCTCCATGTCCGTGGAGCTGTGTGACTGCGACACTTCCTGCTGCGCCACCGTGCCGCCACGTACAGGAATGTCACCAGTATTGGTGGGAAAGTCTGATTTTGCCATGAACCTGGAACACAGAGAAGAGGAAAGCTGCAGTGGATGGAGGTTAATGGGCACCTGTTCATTTCTTTTAATTTCAGCCAATCATGAAACATATTTCAGTTGTCGATTACTTTATTTTCATAGCAGAGCTATGTTGGAGGTTGTACTAAAGTTTGATATTTTCATGTCTTAAAACATTCTCAGTATGATTTTTGGAATCACCTGTAATAAGAAAATTATATAAAGGTTAAACCTACTTTAAATAAATATACAAATAAATAAATATATGTATTTAAGCTCTTCAGAAGAGTAGTGGGCCATTCCCACAAACACTTACACATACAGAGACAGGGAGAAACGTTAGCGTCAGCTCTGCCAAGAGCTGATTCACGTGCTGAGTTTGCTGAAATCTATTACCGTAAGTTTACTTCTGGAGCAGACGAATGGAGCTGAGGGACGTTTAGTGTAGAAAGATCTCCAGCTTTCAGAAGTGGCTTTGTGGCAAAAAATACCCCAAAAGTTTATCAGGCATGTCTGCTTTATTAGCCTTAACACCAGAGCTATTAGGCTAATGTGACTAATCATGAGGGTGTGCAGAATGCTCTAAATCTAGCTATTCCAGTGGTCACATCCCTTATGAGTCATGTTTTGTTTTATTTATTTATTTATTTTAAAGTCCAGCCTTTGTTGTCACACAGCTAGTTATCTACAGGTTTGTGGAAATACATCATGGCTTAAACCAGGAATATTACCTCAGAGAAAGTTGTTCATGCTCAGGCTGTTAAGGTTTTCAAAAGAGGTTTCTCTAAAGAGTTTGGACTTCACCAATATACAAGCAGACAGACTGTATAAAAATGGAGGAAATTCAAGACCAATGTTACCTTCTCGAGTTTGGTTGATCACACCAGAAGCAATGCCTGGAATAGTCTTTGAGATTATAAGAAAACCTATGTAACTTCAAAACAAATAAATAAATGTTTATCGCACACTGAATAATTTAACTTAGTTTAGCATCAGAAGAGGGTTGCAACGAGACAAGACACTGCTCTCCAAAACAAAACAAAAAAGACATTGCTGTTTGTGTGAATTCTGAATGATACCAGCAAATATTAAGGCATCTGTCTATTAAGTGAATCTCAAAAAAAAAAAAAAAAAAAAAAAAAAATGGGCATGCAACAACACAATGACCCTCACTCCACAAGTCATTTTACCAAGAATGTTTAAAAAAAATCTTTATTTTTTTAGAGTGATCATATCAAAGTCCTGTCCATAAACCTGAGCAGTTCATCTGAGGAAACCAACAAACTTCCCAGAGTTGAAATATCTCTGGATGGAAGAATGGGTTAAAATTCCGACAAACCGAAGTGCAAGACTGATCAACACTTAATGGAAATATTTAGTTGCAGTTACTGCTGGGGAAGGGGTTCACAACTAATACTACAGTCAGTGGTTTACATACTTTTGCCGATGTGTAATATTGGATCAATTCCCTAAATAAATAATTTACCAAGTACCATAATTTTGTCTCATTCCTTTAATTTGGTTCTATTTGTTTCCGTTCAATACTTATCAAATCTTATTTTATTTTAGGTCACATTATTTCAGAAACATACCAAATTCAAAAAGGTTCACAAACTTTCAAGCACCACCATAGTGAGTAATAAACGACAATAAATATGTAGCAAAGGACACAAAAATATAAGCGCCTGCTACTGTCTTAATCTCTGTGACACTCTTGTCTGTTTTAAAACAACAGTGTGTCATCAGGACAGTCATGCAGTTTGGTTTACATCACCGTTCACTTAGCTTTTGGGCTAGTTTTGTGTGAGTGTGTGTGTGTGTGTGTCTGTGTGTGTTTGACTCATTTTCTTGTCTGGTTTTGTTCATCAGAGGCTTGTGAGCTTTGAGTGTATGTTTCATCATGACTCATGTGAAGTTTAAAGAAGCATTTTCACTAACATAGTTCTGGTTCTTCACCCACTGAAACTACACATGCAGTTACACACTTTCAGAATGTAAAAAGAATTTAAGAGTAAAGTGTAGAGACCGATATTGCAGTAAAGAGAGAGAAATCTAAACTGAGTATCTTTGATTTGGGAAGAAAAGTGGATACACTGTAAGAACATACACGGTATATATTCTAGCTGTGTGTTGTAGGTATATGTATTGCTCTTATTCTAAACTCAGTGGTTATTCCTCTGCTTAGGTAAAATAAATGTTTTGGCTACAGATCATTAGGGTCAGTACAGTGAAGAACTGGGTTTTAGCAGCTTTTATGTAAACTCCTAAAGAGTACAATTAATTTACTTGGTTCAGATCTGCACAAAATTTCAATATGATAAAAATAAATCGTATAATTCCTTGTAGTTTAGTTCCAGTGAGATGACTTGATGTAAATTCTTCTCTGTTAACTTAGAGGAATTTTCCTTAAATTAGGTAAATATTTTTGTGGACCTCTCAAGCATGAATGGACTTTAAAATATGACATTTAGACCAGTACCGTATACACTTCACACATTTAAATTTGACATATTTCATGAATCAAATTTCCATGACTCCTCTACAAATTTGTTTGTTTGTTTTTGTGTCTATAATTTTCCAGAAGAATAAATTAATGGCATTACATTTACAGCATAAATGTATTTATTTGTATACTCCAATCCTCACTACGCTGGCTATGACATCATGCTGCAGTTTTCAAGCGCAGTAGGGGAGGGACAATCCAAGGGGGTGAAGTCACCAGTACCCTGCCAAGATTTCATCAATTGAGTAATTTAGCCATTTTTTATTATTACATTTAAATTATCCCTTTTAAATGGATCTCAACCGCGTACCTCCCATAAAATAAATAAATGACAGGAATTTTTGACAGACCTTGTTTTTGCAGCAGCACTCACATTTCGGTGGCGGTGACGTCACCGCAGCCCCTTGCCTGTCCTCTGACTGCCTCTTGCGACGTCATGTAAACCGCTACCGGCAAATCTCGCGATATTTCGTTATTGGAGGGGAAAACACAATCAGATTGCGATTTATTTATTTATTTTTTTAATTCTCCCCTTCCTCCTCCTCCTCTACTTCTCCCACGCCCCGTTTCGCTCTGGGATCGTGGCGGGGGGAGCGACCTGTAGATTGAAGACTGTGAGTCCAGAGAAACAGAGACTCACTCACATACTGTAGAGAGTGAGTGTGTGTGTGACAGAGAGAGATAGAGCGAGAGAGACTCTCACATACAGATGAGTAAGGCACTGCTTGAGCACACCACATCGGCTCCAGTGGAGGGAATTTTAGAGATATTATAATGTGTGTATAGTTATTCTGTGAGTGAGTGAATGTATGAGTGTGATGAAGATGGCCGACGCTAAGCAGAAGCGGAATGAGCAGCTGAATCGCTAGCTAGGCTTAAAGAGAGAGAGAGACACTCACTCACTCAGAGCTACACGCACACACACCCCGAGAGAGAGAGATAGAGAGAGAAACGGAAAGACTACAGGAGCGCTATAGAAGAGTACAGAAGACTAAAGCAGTAGAGCACACCGGCTCCAGTTGGGGGTGGGTTGTGTTTAGTGCGCGTTAGTGAGTGTGTATGAGTGTGTGTTGTGATGAAGATGGCCGACGCTAAGCAGAAGCGGAATGAGCAGCTGAAGCGTTGGCTGGGTTCGGAGACGGACCAGGAGCCGCCGGTTCTGAAGCGGAAGAAGGCGAAGGTGAAGTTCGACGATGGCGCGGTGTTCCTGGCCGCCTGTTCCAGTGGAGACACGGAGGAGGTGCTGCGGCTGCTCAGCCGCGGAGCCGACATCAACTACGCCAATGTGGACGGCCTCACAGCGCTGCACCAGGTCCATAGAACTATCACACATAAACACACATACACAAGTCGCCTTTACCATTATAACAGCTACGTACAACTATGTACACAGATTCTATCTTCGCCTCAAAGTAAATAGCCGGCTTTGGAAATCTACTCTGTATGTAATAGGAACTATTCTTTTTTTTGCACCACATTCTTCGTTGGTTTGATTTAGCAGGTAACGTAAGCACACACTTAAAGTCCCTTAATCACTTTCCTATGCTAAATCGATTGAATATTTCTCGGCCCAGTATCATACAGAATTACTCTGAGAAAAACAATAAAGAACCGACTTTGGAAAATTTCACCATATCCCTCACATCTTTAGCACCAGCATCAACATTAGCGGGTTATAGTACATACATTTTCCTTTTCAAAATACGCAGCATTTAGGTAAAAAAAACAACAACAAAATAAATAAATAAAACAAACATTTCCTACGGAGACACCCCAGTCTTGGCTTATACATTTAACGTAACGTTGCAGTGTTTATGCTCGGGTTCCTGGAGGAAGACTATAGTTTGCTAAATTACGTCGCCTTTCACATTAAACGTCTTTTTTAAACATTGGCACACATGATCACTCAGCCACTTATTGCTAAAATATGCGTACTGTAGGAAATATGCATCAGTATTTTTCATGAACAACGAACTAAAACCTGGCATTTAACCTTTCTATGTGTAACAATGTTCTAACGTTTGCAGTTGAATTTGGAAAACCGCAGGACACCCCTTGGCTGCACTCAACATCTCAGAATGTGTTTGTCAATATAAGGAGCGAGCATTTCTACCTTTCGTTAGGGTTTATTCTTACTCTTTTCAGTTCTCTAGCTTCGAAATTAGGTTGAATTCGTCAACGTTATGTCCATTTACACTTCTTAGTCTGATACAGATCAGAGCTCCCTCCACTGCGGAGGTTTGAGCAGAAAACTGGCCTTGATTGTTTCATCAGTGCCTCGATTTGCCCCAGATTGAATTAACAACAAGAGTATATGTAAAATGCTGTGTATATATACACAAAACAGCTCCCGCTGGCTAAAATCCACGAGTCTCCCAGAATGAAAAATAACATTTACCGATTCGTTAGAGCCACAACGACTTGTAAATGCAGTGTTTTAACGTGTGCAGCTGGATGTGAAAACGTTAACACGCCCTTAGGTGTAGCACTGCACACCAATTCTGCAGATAGCTACAATTTGACGTAAAATGGATGTTATATACTATAGAGCAAGGCCAAAATGGTACAAATTGTGACTATTTAAATATATACAATTGCCTAGAATGTCCTGAAAGAATGAGCCCAAATTGACTTAGCAAAACATTAATTGCTCATACCACTCGATAATCACACAAAGCCACTCAAAAATAACAAAAATCTTAATTTGTGGTTTACTGTTGTTAATGTGTGTTTTCCTGCTGCTGTCTTGTTTGTTTGCGGTGTTCTGGCCTTTTAATGTTAGATCTTCACTCGATTCATTACATTAGCGTTAGCATTAGCACACAGTGCTAAGCAAAACATAGCTAATAAGTCACCCACAAAACGCGCATTTACATGAATTCACACATTTCCGACGAATGAGTTGGACGAATAGCACGTTAGGACACATTTTCAATCATCAGTGTTGCCTGAATTTTGCGTCTTTTGTTGATTTGTATATTTTTCTTCTGCTACCTCGCTAGCTGTAGCATATCAAGGTAATGGCTAAGTTACAAATCCCTCCAGGTGCTGCACATATTTTATCCTCAGTATTTAAAGGGTAAATTTCTTTTTTTTCTTAGAGATTGTTGGATTGAAACACTTCGAATACTTGAATTTTATATTACAGTCAATGTTGATGGTGTGTCTGATATGTCTTTTAGGATCTGGGGAATATAAAATGTGTATTATGTGCAGATAAAAACCTCAAATGAATACAGTATAAATACGTAGATTTATTAAAAGTTGTTTGAGCTGTGACTGGGTTGCTTTTTTTGAAAATTGGTACTATAGCCATCTGTCTTTAGCACCTGTCTGGGTTAAAAATGGCTGGACTGCAGTATAGCTTTTAAAGAGACTTGTCAAGCTTGAAATAGCAGCATTCACGAAGCAGTGCTGTAATTGTTAGATTGTTGTCTGAAAGAAATGTTTCTTTATTTGCATTTATGTTAGTAAAAGCTCTTTTGTAGGAGGCGATGGATGCTAGAATTATATACATACTCTTTTGGTCAAAGATTGCAGCACTCTAGGCATAATTTGCCTTTCAGAAATAATGAGGTATCTTGTATATTCTAGTTGCTATAATATTATGAGATGATGTCCTTGTTACAAGCAGTATATAAAAACATGGGTATTTTCAGTTAATACAGAATCATGTTTTATTTTACATATGTACAAGCAGAGGACAAGCACAAGGATTTTGTCTGCTTTCTTGTTGATAGATTTTCCTTGTTTTTGTATTTTGATATCGGGTTTTCTATATGATTGTCTGTTATCAATAAGTTTGGTGCATTTTCCTGACCTTTGAATAGTACTGTATGAAGTTCAGAGAGTTTAAGGCAACATAAAACACTTAATATGGATCCTTGATTAATTTGGCATAGCTAAATAAGTCATGACAGTTATTATAAACATTTACATATTTAGCAGACACTTTTATCCAAAGTGTGTACATGGTATAATGCATGTTGTGGTCATTGCACCACCATATTATACATACTTGTTACAGAGACCTAAGAAAAAAATGCTATAACTCATTTTGAAGGTGTGCAGTTATCTTTTTCCAGCAGCTCAAACGTCTTAGTTAGTTGAACTTTCCAGATAAACCCAGATATCTTCAGTGATGCTGGTGTGTGGGCTCTTGGGCCAGTTCATTGTTCATAGAAACACCACAAGCTTCTTCTTTAGTTTGATTTCTTATTAGAAGAATGGACAAACACCTGTGGATTTTTTTTTTCAGATTTTAAGTGGAGCTACATTCTTCTTTTAATGTGTGTTATGGCTCCCCATTTTTCTAGAAACATGATTTTTCCCTTCCTTATGTATATGGATTGTCTTGTATCTAATTTCCTTGGATATATTATTGTTGTCTATAACTTTGAGATTAGGAGGCTTAATGATAACTTAATTGTCCAAAGTATATCTGTGAACAACATACCAAATGTAGATTTATCATACGTCACAGTAAAAATGGCTCTGTATTGTTTGTAAAAGAGCATTTGTTGCATTGATAGTAAAGAGAGTGTGAAGGGTTTTTCCTCCTCACTGTAGAAAGCTTGGTGTGGTAAGGGCAGAACACTTGCCTTTTTTTGGGCTGGCGTTCAGACTGAGTCAGGAAAGAATTTGTGATGTGTCTCTGGGACGTAACCATCTGCAGAGAGACTCTACTTTTTCATTCTCTCTTTTGGCTGTTTAAATTTTAGCATTTGATTCTTTGGCTTCAGTGTCATGAAGGCTACAATTCTATTTAAAGGATTTAAAGCATTTTAT
Source organism: Hoplias malabaricus (assembly GCF_029633855.1). NCBI lineage: Eukaryota > Metazoa > Chordata > Actinopteri > Characiformes > Erythrinidae > Hoplias > Hoplias malabaricus. The sequence continues at coordinate 63,562,788 of NC_089803.1, forward strand.
TTTTTTGCTTGAGATAACCTTTTTTTTAATCTAAAATTATCATGAGAATCTCCATTATATTATTCTTTTGCTTTTTTTTGGCCAGATTTATTAAAAAAACGAGTCCTGTTTAACTTTTTACATGATTTGTTTAAAGAAGCATTGCTGCTGTTTGAGGGGGGAAATCTAGTAGTATCTTTATCTGTATTTTTAATCATTTTTCAAAAACACCAGCTGTCATAAATTTTCACAGCTTTGTAAATTTTCACAACAAATGAACCAATACAAACAGTCCACATTAACATTTTGTATATTTTTCTTTCTTTTATAAATTGTTTTTAAATGAATTGCAATGCAGCCAAAATATCTTTAAGACTGGTATATGCAAATGATCCCTTTCATTGATTCACTGTCATCTTAAATTCAAGTTATATATTTTTACTGGCCTGAATTGAAGTTGACAAAGTCTTATATGTACAAACAAGGACTAGGCATAGCGGAGGATATAATTGGTGTTAATATAGTGAAATATTTTGTGAAAAATATTTTTCAAAGCAATTCTGGTAAACATCAGTCATTAAGACATCACAGAACATGATGGGATGTGAATTTAAAAATGTTTTCATGTAAAGCATCAAAGGTAATTTAATGTACTGGGATAATATACTTTTAAGCTAACTTGGTCTTTCAGTGTGTATAGTTATAGTTTTTTCAGTTTAGACACTTAGCCTAATTGCTTAACTTTCATTTTGTACGATTTGTATCAGTTTTGCAGAAAAGCTGGAAGCAAATTGCAAAAGGCTTTTGAGTTTTGACACTTTTTTTCTTAATGTTTTTGTAGCGTTATTTAGCACTTTTTTATGAGCAGCATTTAAACAATGTATTGAACTAGTTAAGGCAATTTTATTTTGTGCTTTTTTTCCTTTCTTAATTTTGGATTTACAAAAGATGTTAATATGCATTTTTCAGTAGTTTTTCTTTAAGAACTGGGACAGATACACTTTTGTCACATTCTTTATTTAGCTTATTTTAAACGCTCATTTTCCTTTCTGAAAGACCAAGGAATTGTTTCATTGAACGTTATGACCCTTTATTTTGTCTGTCAGATAATATAAACTGTACACATAGTGTATAATGCTTGTAGCTATTATTGTAATGTTTTAATTTACAACAGTGGTATTGTAGACTATTCAGATTAGTTTCTGATCAATCACAGGTCAAGGTGGTTGATGTGGGATATAGGAAATCAAGTTGTGTCTCTAATTGAATGTATCTATTCATCTTTTGGAGCATACCTTCTTATTCATAGTTGCTTAAACCTTACTGATATTGATAAAGCTTAACAACTGGACAGGTGTGTAATTGAAATCCAGTATTTTCAACGTGAATTGGTGATACACGGTGACAGTAAGTTACTGACTAGTGGAATAATGAGGTTGAAAAACATTTGGGTTAATTTTATGCTGATGCTAATGAAGAGCAATATGAAGTTACTGCCTTGGACAGTAGTAAAGACTGGGCCTTCAAAAGTTAGCGTTATGTTGAAATTGCAGTAAATTGTAAAGATCAACATGTACATTGATAGAGTCTGACCGACTGGTATTCTCCATAAGAATTTGTTAAGATGTCTTGTTTTTAGTGAGAGGATGAGAACTTCCAGGAGCTTCTCTAATTAGGGAAGAAACAGTAGTCTGATTTATACAAACTAGCAGTATTCATGTAATTTATTGGCTTTGAAGACATTGTCTCAATGGACACATGCTCCAATTGTTTTCCCTGATTTTGATTTGGCAAGAATTATTGTGGTGCATCTCTAATCACTATGCATGTGCTATACAAACATATGAAATGGCCTCAGGCTTGTTTTGTTCTACGTGCTTATATGTGTTTTGACTCATCATATTTCATAATTAAATCTGTGTTTAAGCACCATTAGCGATGTTAGAGCTATAGTATGTTGATGCTCTGACAATGAGATTACGTACTTTATTAGTGTTCTCAGAGGGAGGAGGAGAGGGAGGTTTTCACTGGCTTTTTACTTTGGTTCAGAAGTAGAGGACTTAAACCTGGAGAAACCTTTTACTCCAGTTTTTAATCCTGTTCTTAAGTGATTAGTGTGGACTGCATTTATAAAACATTTTAGTTAGTTTCTGTTTATTGTTGATGCTTCAAGGGAGATGTCGGTCATTTTTTGCAATGATTCTTTTTCACGTCATGAAACTGCTGTTATTCAGTCACCTTATGGCCTGGATGAGTCAGAGATACTGTACTAAACCTATTTTCAGCATGGTCATAGCAATATGGGCAACCTGTTCTGTGGAGCATAAACTGGTTCAGTTAAGGACCACTAAGCAGTTTGATTCTTAATGTCCTGTGAGTTGCGTTTATTTAAAAATGTGTAAATAATCACTTTCATAAATATAAATATATGTTTTTTCTTTAGCGGTAAAATCAAGTAAATAAGAAATAACAAAACCTTGGTTCTTTTAAGTTGCTACTATACATAGAGGAAAATGTAAAGGAACTTAACTGATATTACATTTTATTTAAAACATTTGAAGGTTTTCTGTGGTTAACTTGTCATGAAATCAGTGTGATCTTTTTAGGGATATACATGGTGCTGGGCAATAAAATTATATCAATTTGTTTCATGATAAATCTTTGCTCGATAACGATGATAAGCTTTGGGTAATAGAGTTCAATAAACCTTCATTTCTATTCCCGGTTAGCACAGCTAGCTGCATGCTGTCAGGCGCGTATACTCATGCTAACAAGACTATAATAAGTCTAATTCAAGTGCACGTGTGGAGGTATGTTATAGTCTCTTTTATAGAAACGTTTCCTCGCTTTCTTCACTCAAAGTGTATTTTCACGTGGGAAATGCTTTGTGAGACCACTTTTCGTTGTTTATGTTTAAAGGCGAGGTTTTCCTCGCAAAAATTTATTTTCTCCGCTTGCAAATTTTAAATTGGGTCTGATGCCATAGATCAGGCTGCTTCTCTTATATAAACACTTCCAAGGGCGGGCAAACACTCCCAGACCCACAGCGATCCTAAATTGGATGAACGGTTGCAGACAAATGAATGAACGTGCAAAACTGAAAACGTTCAAGCTTTCCCACTGCTACAAGCCCTGTTTTAATAGGGTAAAAGCAATATGTTCACAATTCAGCACTTGAGTTTTTATTTATTGATTAATTTATTATTTTAAACTCTCCTTAATCCAGTGGTTCTCATTTTTGTGCCCCACCTGTACCATATAACCATATTCATTGCAGTTTGGGACACGGCCAGAGACTACGTTAACTACGTTGCTGCATGTTTAAAGCACTGTCTTACAAACTGAACACAGCTAATAATAACGTTAACCAACTCTCAGATCCTCCTCTGTTACACTAACAGTTGTACACAAGCTGCTTTTATAAATGTAATTAGTCACCATTGTTTTCTGTTGTGCTCTCGTTACTAACCTCAAGCCCAAAGCTGGTAAAAACTAACTTTATAAACCAGATTCTGATGATGAAGTGGAGGCCAGTGAAGCTGGAACAGCTCTATATTTGAACAGATGCCTTAACGAAGGCTGAAAGAAACCCATCCTGTGTCTGACTTGCAGCCAAAACACGTTAATCTCATTGGCTCATTTTTTAAAATAAAGGTTTGCGAATAAAAGCATATTTTGTTTCCAGTCAGGCAAGCTACGTTTTTCTGGGGTCCCATCTATTGCACTTTTATTATGTTTAAGAGCTATTAATGAATCCAATTTGAATGGATGTCTTTTACTGAGCAAGCTTCATAGGCAAAACGGAAAGGTGTTAATAAAGATGGGTTCATTAATAAAAAAAATACTCATTTCTTTAGATTCCTTGCACCCCACCTGCAATACTTACTTGCCCCACACTTTGGGAAACACTGCCTTAATCTTTTTACTCTTACTGCTTCTTTAAACGCTTGAGGTGGTAATGCCCTAAGAATGTTTTCATGACACGCGACATAGATATTAATTTTTTGTGGTAAGAAAATGTTATTGTTTCAGTGAAATCTTTCCTTGAGAGTTTGAGTAATGTACTATGTGCACATATATATGTCCTTTGTCACAGTGTGACAAAATGTTAATATTGTGATAAATATCGAGAAGGATCAGTATAGAAAAACTTAGTGATAAGTTTGGCCATATTGCCCAGCTCTAGATATAGCTAATGTGGCCACAGTTTTGTGAACACCTGCTCATCCAGCCTTTCTTTTGAAATAAAGAGTATTAATGTAGAGTTGGAGGACTCTAGACCATGGTTGACTTTGGACATGGTGAACTTAAGCGCTTGTGCAGATGCTACAGACCAATTTATGTTTGATACTCTGTTGTGGATGTCTAAAGTTTCCTAAATGGTGTTTGACTTGAATGAACAGTTCTAGGAAACCCTTTTTTTGCATACAATCTGAGGACCTTTTGACTTTTTAACTGTTTCTTTACGCCTGGCTTCTCATATATGAAGACATTTCACATTTAAAATATTCTTTAGTGTCCCAAGAGTTGTCTCCCCCTTACAAATACTGAAGATTTAAATGAATGTTGGAAAAAATAAAGAAACACTGTAAAAATAATATTTTAATGTTATGAATATTTAAATATTGCCTTAATTTAAATAAAAATAGTCAACTGTAAACCTGTACTGAAGTGTAATCACTTTTTCTCTTCCTCCTCCTCTTCCTTCTTGTTGGAACGAGGCCTTTCTTTCTGCTATGTTTATACAAGGAGGGTCTGTGTGTGCTGAGAGAGAGCGAGCCTGCACTGTTTAAAATATCACCTGCATAGAGAGAGGAGTGAGAGCGATGGATGGATGGAGAGAGGGTGCAAGAAAAAAGAAAATATAGAGAGGAGTAGGGGTGGGCGATATGGCCCTAAAATAATATCACAATATTTCAAGTTATTTTGGTGATAACGTTTTTCTTTGAGATATGACAAAATGCTGAAAAATACATTTATAAATTTCATATTTGGTTATCTTGTAAATAACAGTAACTCACCAAGATGATTTATTTTTATTTTTTAAAAAATGAATCATGTAAATGTAAACAACCAAAGTGCTTAGAACTTAGTGTGCATAAAAACAGCATCGTAAACAATTATTCAAATAGTAACTCAAAGCTTCACAGTAAATAACAAAACAAATACAGAATAGTTGCTATGCTGAGTCAGTGTAGTTTATCTACTTGGGTTAGAGCTCATTGGCTGTTGAACTCTTCTTCTTTTTTTCCCCCCATCCTCCACCAGGTGCTTTTGCTCGAGGTGGTTAGATTAGCTAGATTAGTTGTTTTTCCCCTTCTGTTGTTATAGGCTTCTTTCATTTCTTACATAATACCATGGATTATTGTACATCTCATATTTTGTAACCAAACCACCTCCACATTACTCCACTTTTTCCTCAGAGCCACTTTCCACTGTGCCTAAATGACTCATGTAAAGAACATATGCCATATTATTGATACTGCATGATGACATTATGCAAAACAAGTTAGAATATTAGTATAGCAATATTTTTATTTTTAAAAATTATAACAAAATATTATCACACACTGATATGGTACACTCCTAGAGAGGACTGACAAAATGATAGGACAGGAGCCTACATTGTGTAAAGTATAACCTAGATAGGGAGTGAGAAGGAAAAGAAGGCATGTATAGGGAGAGCAAGTAAAGTGAAAAAGATAGAAAGAGAGAGAGAACGAGTGACAAAGACAGAGAACAGAAAATGCAAACCAAGAGTATTAGAGGCTGGAGAGAAAGAGGGGAGAGATTGAGTGATTGTGTATAGGAGAGGGAGATGGGAGAATGGGGGAGAGAGAGAAGGTGAGGATAGAGGAGTTGGACTGAGAATGAAAAGGACAGACAAGGAGAGGTAGTCTGTGAGCGAAATGGCTCCCTAATCTCTCATTAGTATTGTGGTATATAGTGAGGCACTGTGTAGTTCACCATGTAGTGCTAGAAACTGAAGTGAATTCGGACACTTCCACTGTCAGTTGCTTAGTAACAAAAAATCTCACAATGCAGTTTAGTCCACATTCAGCTGATGTAGTGAGCTACAAAGTTTAATATAAATTATGTGTGCATTGTGAGAGACTGAAGTCTAATTCAACTTTACAATTCAGGCGCTTACAGAAAATTGCCTGACATACTCAGTAGTGCCCTAAAACATAAATAGGCATCCATTAGAGAGAGGGAGAGACTACCAATAGATGAATAAAATGGAAGAGCATAAACAGAGGAGGAGATGCAAATGCTAAAAGAGAAATTCTATTGAGTGGTTACTTTTTGTTCCCTCTTCTTTTCTCTTATGTTCTGTTCATATGTTAACTTCTTTATCAGAACATTTGTTAGCTGAGGATGTGTTTATGTACATTGGGGAAATTGGGGTGAGTTGTCACATTACGGTTAAATTGATGTATCAGTTGGCCAGTTTTGCCTGGATATGACTACTTCTGGTTCTAGCTTTATCTTCTAAACCTTGTGAACATATCATGGTTAACCCCTGTACACTAACCAGCTACACATTTAATTAAAATTGAGCATGTTTTCACTGGATGTAACACCAGACATCAAGAACTGTTGAGTGTAATGTAGTTTTCCTCTTTAGTGTGAGTTTCGTTTGAAAGCTCAGTTTCTGTTAAGCAACAGTTATGCAAGTTACTTCTATTAAATAGTATTGTGTATTTTACTGCAATTAGTTCTTAATCTGACCATACAAAGAAAATGTGAGCACGCCCATTCCTTCTCTTCTCTTCAGAGTCGCAGAGATACTGACCTCATGTTAAAGGAACAATGTGTATTTTTTTTACCTTACAAAAACAGCTTTGATATCATTGTCATGCTTCAGTGATCTGTTATAGCAAGAATAGAGCCTGTATTATTGCTAATTTGGACTCAGCACTGCAGAACCACACTATGTAACTTTTGGAGAAGTAAGAAGTTGTGCTGGCACTATTGGATCAGACACAGCAGTGTTCCTGGAGTTTTTATACACTGTTAGACATATCTACCTCATTGTTCAACCTAGATATAAACTCCAAGACAGTAGCTTACCTGTTGTTGCACGTTTTGTGTTGGTCGCCCTCTAGTACTACATCAGTGGTCACTGGCTGATGCCCACAGGACATCGTTGGTTGGTAAGTGCCATTGCAGCACTGAGAATGATCCACCACCCAAATGGTACCTGCTGTGGGGTCCTCACTATTTTAAGAACAGGGTGAAAGGGGCCAAACACACATGGAGGTAACAGAGACACTACAGTTCGTAATTGTAGAATTTTAAGAGCTCTGAATTGTCAGTGGAGCTGAGAGAATGGACAGTGAGTGTAGAAACAAGGCAGTTGTCATTAAATTCTGATATGACTGTGTATATGCCAATACTGAGAATTCTCTTAAGAATAAATTTAATTCATGGACATAGAGGTGTGAGTCGTTCTTTTAGGACGGCACTGGGAACATTGTCAGGGTCATGAGATTCTCAGAGATAAATACACTTGAACTGCTGCAACCTCAGGGAGCGTTATGGGAATGTTTTAGCACATATCGTCTGATCCAGGAGAAAACATTTAGCCCCTGAAGCTAGGTCAGGACATTTGGGTGTTAAATGGGTCAAACTGGACTCAAACTGTTTTCATTGTGGTTAGGTGTGGCTTGTAACTAAATAAGAATAATTAAATCTGCTGGAAGGTGTTACTTAGTGATGAAAAAACTACCCATAAACAGGTGCTTAAGGGTAATACCATTTGAGATATTAACATATTTATTAGTGATGCACGATATATCGACGGTCGATATTATTTGCTGATATGTGGATTTTTATTTAGTTATTGTTATCGGTCCAATATTGGAATTTTAGATGATATTTAACCGATATCTTAGCACCTTTTTTGAGCTTGCGCATACGCAATTGTCTGCTGAGTGGACGTTTTTCACAGTTTCTGTAGCGAACAGTCTCTGGGATTAAAGTTCTCTGTGATGAAAACTAATTTAAAATATTAGCGACAATCAGTACACGCACACACAGATAGCGATGTAAACACACACACACACACACACACACATATATATCAGGTTAAACAACAGTAATGGTGCTTTTCCACCGCATGGGTCTGGCTCTGCTCGACACGCCTCAGCTCTGCAAACTTAAAGCTTGTTTCTTTTCCACTGGCATGGCTCCGCAGCGAAATGGAGCTGGTGACGTCGCAAAACCCTGTCTCTTACAGGAATCGCTGGCTTTTTGAAAACCACAACAATGAGGCCTCTTTACTCATTACGTATTCTTGTGTTGTTTTTGGTTTTTGGACTGAACACAGCTCCAATCACCAGTTTTAACAGATCAGTTTTACTTGTTGCAGTGTTTGGCTTTTACAAGCCGAAGATTTTACAAGCGGTGAGCATGTGCTTGATTTGAATGAGCTCTGCATTTCGTGGTGATTGACATGGCTCTGGCCAATCAGCGCTCTGCACAGTTTACACATCACCATTAAGTACATACTCTGCATTGTTGGAACTGAAAACTTATTTGGTTCCAGGGAACAGGTACCAGATCTGGCCAGTGGAAAAGCAAAAGAAAGCCCAGAAAATTCAGAAGCGGTGCAGCACCTAATACTTATAGCTCGTTTTATATTAGATTGGTTTAGCTTGTGTTCTGTGTCTATTCCCTCTGAAATCCAAAGCCGTATCTGCTGTACTGGAGTTATTTCACTATGCTCATTGCCAAGAGTGCGACAGAGTGGTCTAAAAGGCTCCCAGCACTGGGCTGTGAAGCAGTGGAACTGTCTTTTCTGAAGTAATGAAGCTCAATCCAATGCCTTTTAGGATGATTTGACATGCCAGAACTAATCATCCAACATTAGTACCTGACCACACCAAATACTCCAGCAGTGTTTCTCTGCATCTAAAGTCTTTAGAGAAGAATAGGGGCTGTTACTGCAGTACAGAGAAGCAAAGCCCCAATTATTAGCCTTGATTGCAGAAGAAATGTTGGAGTTAAGCTGTCCAGAACGTTTTAGTCAGTGAATGTGAAGGTAAAATGAGATTAACTTTTGCTGTGACCTTTAAAACAGTAACAGGAGACTTTGATTTACAGTGTAAATTGATTAATTATTTAATTTGTCGCAAGCTTTAATTTTATTGCTTTGCTCTTTGGAGCATAACCTAGTGTCATTGAGGTCACTAATTGTGCATCTCCTTTCAGAGAATGATTTTAATTTTGTACTTGATGACTTTCCGTTTGGTTGAGTATTAATGCATTTTTAATAATAAAAGCCAGGGTTGGCTCCATTCTCCTGCCACTAAATTATTCATTGTATGTCATTTCAAGCTTAAGGAATGGGTGATGTTTATGATAATTCTATAGCAAGCTCTTTGTAAAAGGTTAATTGCCAACAATTTGAATGCATTTCTAATGGACTCAGTATTGCAAGATGTTTCCTTTATATTGGTGTTAATATAAAACAAATGCACTTGTTAAAAGGTTAACAGCAAGTAAAGGCCAGTTTTTATGCTGTAATGGTTTAGAAATGGGATACAAGATGTTTATGGAGATACTAGTTGAATATTAAATACTTAAGCACAGATCTCAAATTCCAGTAAGAGCAAAATATATGCAGTAAGTGTTTTGTGTGTGTGCACTGATATATTTAACACAGGGTGTACAATGAATGATAAATCCACACAGCCCTGGTCTGTGGAGCAGTAGAACTGTCCTCTGTGGAGTGATTGATCTGCATTCTGTAATTTTGGGACGGGTTTGTGTGCAGAACTCCTCGTCCTTCATTAGAACCTGACCTCACAAATGTTTATTGTTTAATTAAATATACAGAGGAGTGTTCTGACACACAGTGTGAAGTCTAACCAGAAGAGTAGAGGCTGTTACTGCAGCAGTGTGGTGAAAAAAAACTCATTATTAATACGCTTCAATTTCAGAAGAAACTTCGGAGGAGCAAGTGTCCACAAATGTTTAAACAGTTAGAGTATGTTCGTGAAAGTTGTGTGGTTTTCAGTATGTCCACAGATAATGTATATCTGTGTGTTTGTGCCACATTTATGGCTGTGTGTGTTATTTTAGTCTGAAGAAGCATATAGTAATATCAGAGGTGTGATTACAAAGCTCTGGTTGATTGATAGACTAATATTACCCACTAACCCACTGAGTAAGGTGTGTGTGTGTGTGTGTAATTTGTAGGTTGTCAGCAAAGTTGTTGTGTGTACGTGTTTTTGTTGGTGTGCTTTGAAAGAAGCCTGTAATCATGGACAGGAAGTGCCTGTCCTGTTACCATGGAAACGCCCAGCTTTTTTTTTTCTCGCTCTCCCCCCCTCTTTGTTTGCGTGTCATTGTCTGTGCGTTCATGTGTCAGCTGGTCATGCAAACTGTACTGGATTTTAATTTTTTTTTGTATTTATTTTTATGATCCATTGAAAAGTATTAATATATTGGCATGCTCTGTAATAGCTGCATATCAACCTAAATTCACCATCCCCAAAGATGAGTGTCCAGCAAATGGGCATAAAGCCTTCACCATGTATTCTGCAGTTCTCTGGAATGATGGTGCTTCATCTTATACATTTGAGGAAGAGTTTTGCATCAGTTAAATAAAACTGATTAGTCTTTAGTATGCTTTTTGTGGAAAACTAGTAAATAGAGGTGTAAGAGTGCAGTGTATTTTATTGTCTCGTAGCATTTTAAACTGTATTAATGACTAGCATGTTAGGGAATTGTTAGAGAATTAGTTTGGGGCATCAGGTTTGAGATACCTGGATTTAGGATATTAAATACTCTAATACATTTATTAGAAACTACATAATTTTGAAATTTGTGGGGTTTTTTTTGTTAGTTATTTGTGATGAGTATAGTTGCACGTTTTGACTTGTTCCCCCTGCTGAAACTTACAAATTCTTTTGGAGTGCCGGAGGGCATGGAGCCCACCTTCTGGTTGGTGTGTGTTTGTGTGTGCCGTAGGGACATAAGACACATAGGCGCTTGAACAATTGATTATTCCTATTTTATCCATTGGCTTTGTAAATATCTATTATATTTTATCTCTTTATTAGTTTAGCCCCAATATATACACTTTTACCTCCCCTGCTTTGGAAGCTGAAGCATGTTTTGTTTCTTCATTTTTACAGCTACAAGTTTAACTAGAGCAGAAAGAAATGAACATTTGTGGCCCATACTGACTGTATTTATATTTAACTTCCAGTATATTCACTGTGTTCAAAGAAACCAATAAAACACTGGATTGTCAAAATTAGGGGGAGTTTCCACATTCTGTTCGTATTGTTATATGTGTGAAATAATGGCTGCCCCCCAAAAAGCTTGAATTGAAAAAAACTCAATTCATTTCTGATTTCAAGTTGGATTGTTTTTAACTGATTGATGATCAGATTTTGACATTTGTAAAGGGTTCCTAAATATTTTATTGGTAAATCCATTTTGATTTCATTAATAATGCACAGAGCTGGTGTGCATCACTGAACTCTTTGAATTTAAAGATGCTCTTGTTATTATGAAATAGGTTTGTAACCTGAAAATTGAAGGGTGTACGTATTCTTTATTTTGTTAGAAAAATTGAATGTATCAATGTATATTTGTCATTGTACAACTTACAATGAAATTCTGCATCATATTTAAACCACCAGATGCAGTGAACAAAGAGAGAGTACACACACCTGGAGCAGCAGAGAGCAGTTGATTAAGTGCCTTGCTCAAGGCCACCTCAACCGTGGATGTTGAGGGAGGGGATAGTTTCCTGTTGAGGGATTTGAACCAGCAACCTTCTGGTCCCAAGCCTGCTTCACTGACCTATAGGCCATCAATGCTCTATTCAGTTTGTGCATTCATATGTGCAGTTCTTCTCATTCTGAGTTTGTGTGCAGGGTCTGAAATTATGAATCATATACACAATAGAGCAAACATTGTGGACACAAAATATCTTCTGAAATTAGGGATATTAATCTAGTTTTTATTTTATTTTTTGCTGCACTAACACATGTCTAATGTGATGTTAATTTTTCTCAGAAGATCTAAATATCAGCCACATAAATATTAGTTTATCATTTTTAATTGATTGTGTTGTTTACAAAGTTTACATTACATTTATAAAAATACTTTCTATTAAAATGGTTGATACTTCTTTTAAGACTTCTGAATTCAAACAGAATCAAATCCTGACTGATGGCAACCTATTATTGCCTAATCAGGGCTTGGAGTATATCTGTACTGTTGGCATGACACAGGACTCATGGTAGCACTCACTTCTTCTCAACACAGTAGGTTTTCCCGATGTCCCAAACAGTCTGAAGGGGCTTCATCAAAGAAATTGCAGTTACATCCTTGTACATCCTATGGAATGTCAGGTCTTTCTTGATGTTTTTTTGGAGAGCAGTGGCTTCTTTGTTGTCCTCCTTGACACCAGACAATCCTCCAAAATCCTTCACCTCACTCCTGCCTGCTGCCATTCCTGAGCAAGCTCTAAACCAGAGTGAACCAAACCAATAGCTGGATCCTCTTTGGGAGGTGGTCCTAGAACTTGCTGGACCTTCTTTGACGTCCTGAAGCCTTCCTCACAGCAATTGAACCTCTCTCTTTGAAGTTCTCTATGAGCCAATAGTTAGGTGCAGTCTTACAAGCAGCAGTGTCCTTGTCTGTGAAGCCATTTTGATGCAAAGCATTGATGACTGAATATGATTCTTTGGAGGTAACCATGGTTAACAAAAGAAGACAATTATTTCAAGCATCAACCCAACCACCCCACCCCCCACACACTTTTTTTTAAAGAAACCAGTCTGCTTTTCTAATTCAGTCAGCATGCCTTGTCCTCCTTAACACCTCCTGAGCTTACAAGAAGGCCACTGAAATTATGTCTGCAGATCACTTTGTGGCAGGCCTGAACTGCAGTGGAAATGGGATTATTTATTTATTAAGTTCATATTCATGGCTAGGCATGACTTTTCAATTAATTTCTATTCTCAGATCACTAATCTGATCACTCTTTATAACAATCTAGAGTTGGTCCAAAATGGCACCATAAAAAACAGAAATAGCAAACCTTGTGAAAACAAAAAGTTGTCAGCCTCAAATATTTTGTCCACGACTGTACGAGAGACAGACAGACAGAGAATTTAAGTACATTTGAGGGTGTTGTAAATCTGCTCAGTCAAAGAGGAACAGGAAGTGTGTGTTTATTTTTCTCATTTCCTCATCCAGGTTCTAGATGTGGTCCATCCCTTGTACGTGTGCACCCCCACCCCACAAACATTAAAAAATATACTACACTGGAGTGTCTGACAAGGTTTTAAATTTTTAAAATTGAATTCACTTTGATCAGAGTAATTATAGTTATAAATTACTTAAAAATGTAATATTTTAGGATAGAAAAAAGTTTACCATAGCTCAGTGTTACAGATGGATCAAATATGAAAACAAAAAACTGAATAATCTCTTAAAAAAAAAAAAAGCCAGATTAAACAGCTCTTACGGGTGAAACTTTACACTGTAGAAGGATAAAAAGAATGTTGCTGAATTAATTGTAAACAGCTTTTATAATTAGCCTGAAGATGTCTCCTGTAACTGTAACTCTGAGAGGCCACAGTTTTCCAGAGTGTTGTTTTTGATATAAAACAGATCTCTCACAGTGGTTGAGAATGGAAGCACAGCTTTGTGAGGAACAGCTGCTGAAACTCATCATTCTCCTTTTAACTCTGTAGCCTTTCACAGTCCTACATAGATCAAAATGCCTTTTCTGGATCTCAGTTTCAATTAATAAGTCTGTCTAGAAGTGGAAAAACACTTCAGCTTTTCTTCTGAGTGAAAAGTTTATTAGGAGGTGGTTCCTTTTTTGCTGCAGTAACCATCTCTACTCATGGGAAAGCTTTAGGTTGGAATATTGCTGTGAGAGTTTGATGTTGTGAGGATACCGATGTTATGTGATTAGTTCTGGATCATACATCATCCCATGTACTGTTGCTGTCCAATAAATATCGTCTGTTTTGTCCATTTTTTTTTTTTAGTTTACAACACCATTGGAACACAGCAGCAGTCCCACACACATCATGATGAATGGACCAATAGATATGCTCCAAAATGACTTGGAATTAAATGGTTTTTACATCGACTTTCATTGAAAGTATTTCCTTCTGTAAAGTTTCTATTTTGGAAATACATCTTGTTCATTGGATAGCAACAGTATAATGGATGGAGCTCAGTAACCAGAGAACATATTCACTACTCCACATGATACTTTATACACATCTAACCCATGCATGGCTTTGGGCATGGTGACATTAGGTTCATGGGCAGCTTAATCAGTGCAGGTTCCTTTTATACATGCTGTGTCAGGAAAGGATACATATTAAATATAAAGAATATTCAGAAACATTTGGGCATATAGTGAACTGATTGGTTTTCTACCACCAAACTTCAAATCATTACTTTTATTCTGTCTACTGATGCTCTAGCTTTGTCTAAAATGTATATCCAAAATTGCAGAAAGGGTTTTTTTTTTCTTTTCCTTTTTCTTTTTTTTTTTTTTTAAAAACCTGTAGTCATTTTTGACCCGCTCACGCTGACAAATTACACAGTTCCTGTTTGCACTTTGAGCTACTTTTAATCATGCCGAAACTTCTGCAAAAGCATTCTGTCTCGACATTTGTTTAGGGAAATAACCATCAAAAAATGAGAAAAATAATACATAGACACAGAGCAAATATTTAGTGGCCTTGAGTTTCTGTTGTTAAAAGTTGTTAAATTAAATACGGAGCTATTTGGCCAATGCTTTGCATTTTTTGGACACTTTTTTTAGTGAAATGAATGGTATTAATTAGACCTTCGTTTCTCCTTTGCTGTAATAACAGCCTCTACCCTTCTGGAAAGGTTGGAACATTTGCTGTGGGGATTTGATGGCATTCAAACAAATAAACATCAGTGAAGTCAGGTTTCTCCACTCTGTGTGCCACAGTAAAAGTAAAGTGTGGTGCATGCTTCTTCAGACGGTCCTCAGCTACCCTGCTTCTTTTTAAACTGCCCCTTAAAGTGTTTGAAGAAAAGAGCTAAATGCCCAATGCCTGTGTTGGCTTGCCGTTTCCTCTAATTTGTCCTTCCTCTTAGATGTGGGCAGTATGAATATATATATTTGTATTACAGGTTTTTATGCTGTTAAATGATGTAGCTTCTCTGAGCATGTTGTGGATATATTTTCAGTAGTTAAATATGCAGTATAAATATGCACTGATCATTGTTGAATTTCAGTATTATTTGTTCTACCGTCATATTTCTAACTGAATTATTTTAAAAAGTTATTTCTAACTGAATTATTTTAAAAACACACTTATAACCTCCTGTGCTTTGTAATGTCTTTGGACAACACACATGTCCTACCAAAAACCTGCTGCTGTTTTGGCTGCTAAGCATAAGCAATGTATACTTCTCTCTCGCTCTCTCTTTCTCTCTATCTCTTTCTATCTCTCTCTCGCGCTCTCTCTTCCTCTACCCCCCCCCCCCCCCTCTCTCAGTGCCTTAGTTTTGCCCTTTCTTTTTCCATGGGAATCCCAGGCCCATATATGGTTGTCAGAGCGGTCTCGCTCTCTCTCTGCTGTTTGTTTCACTTGGTGTCTCTCACTCTGGCTTTCTGTCTCTTGTTCTGTCGCTCTTTTACTCTCTCTCTCTGCTGACGTGTGGTAGGCTGTGTTATCTGGGAATTTCTGTGCTGGAATGCTAGCACCTCTGCTAGCGCCTCGCTAGGTGGCCTTAACGTAGCAAG
The DNA here is from genome assembly GCF_029633855.1 of Hoplias malabaricus. Classification (NCBI taxonomy): domain Eukaryota; kingdom Metazoa; phylum Chordata; class Actinopteri; order Characiformes; family Erythrinidae; genus Hoplias; species Hoplias malabaricus. Next base: position 63,578,545 of record NC_089803.1, read on the forward strand.
GAGGAAGCGGTCGGAGGAGGGGGAGGGTCACTTTCTTCTTCTCTTCCTTTTTTTCTTCTGTTTCTTTTTATTCTTCTCCTCTGCGGGAGAAACTTCTTTAGCTTTGTAGCTTCTTCCTTTATAAGGAAGTGTGCAGGACTCACCCTCACAGAGAGAGAGAGAGAGAGAGAAGGAACAGAAATGGGATTGGGGTAGGGGGGGGTGGCAGACTTAGCCTTATCACTGCTAAGAGCTAACGCTATCTCATGTTACAGCATTAGCTGCTGCTGAATCATTAGAGAAAACAGACATGCACTTTTTTTCTTCTGTTCTTTTTAGGAGAGGACAAAATTTTCAAGTTAATTCAGTTTCTATCTCTGTCTCTTTCCAGTGAGTTAAATTCTATTAAAAAAAATCAAGGCCTGGGCAGTATTACCACATTTAATGTGATTTTTATATCTGAATATCACGATCAACAGTATTCATTCTTTTTACACTGCTCCAAACCCAAATCCTCAGGGTTTTATAGCCCTCTGACATACGCTAGTCTTTGAGGAGCTCCAGAGCTCCTCATTTCAATACAAACTATTCTGAACATATCTGCAATGGTTGTACCTTAAACAGGCTAAATTTATTAATGTCTTCATGCATTTGTATTGTTTTTTTTTATGTTCTTCCGTAACAATACATTGTTCAAAACAGTGACAGCAGTTAAAAGAGCATAATAAAAATGAATTTATATGCACTAGATTGGGCAGTTTTGGTGTCTTATTCTAAGCAAAGAGTGTCTGAAGGGCTTCTGGAAGAAGTGAATGAGAAAGTAACAGAGGGAATGAGGGAGGGGACTTCAAGTGTCCTCTTTCTTTGAAGTGAAGAGCTGCTAAAGTTAGCTCTAAATTCTCTGTACAAGAAGTCGGAGATAGTCACTTACACCCTGCTGCTGTAGCACTGAGTAGCTCTGGTTTGAAGACAACTATGAAATGGTTTCTTCCTTTTGTGTCATTGTGTTGTCAGTTATTTTTAACACCATAAAGTTACGAACATTTTAATGAAAGTGAACTTTCTTTTCTAATATGGAGCTCACATGAGATGAAAAAATCAAATTTCTGTTTAGTCCCTGGATGAACCCATTTCTGGTCTGACTTTTGGGCCAAGCATGTGGGGGCAGCCATGTTAAAAAGTGGTGTTGGAGAATATGATAATTCTTGTAAAGCACATGTTTTTCATATGTGCATAGCTATGTTTTTATGTATTGTAAACTGTTGATTTAGCCACAAATGCACGGTTCTTTCTTGCTAGTGTCAAGGTTCAGTCTCCATAGAAGTGCTGTCCAAATATAACGGATTTGACTCTTTAAATGTTAGTCATTGGTGAAGTTCTGTCTGTGTTTCAAGTAGGAGTGTTAAGGCAAAGAAATAGAAGAATCATAGGGCAATATCTCACACACTTCTTTTTGTTTGGTCCAAACCAAAATGGCATGTGTGAAAGGTGCCTCTGTTCACCTCTGTTAGGTTTGATCAGGAAGGTGGTCTTGTTCTGGATATATCTGAACCAATTTCTGGTTCTTCTGCAGTGTAAAAACACTTTTGAATGGTTCACAATTTCTGACTACTTACAGGAATTTGAGACTGTTTTAAAGACAGTCATAGATGCTTTGTCTGGGTGGCAGGGTGGCGCAGCAGGTAGTGTCGCAGTCACACAGCTCCAGGGACCTGGAGGTTGAGGAGTTTGGTGTATTTTCCCTGTGTCTGTGTGGGTTTCCTCCGAGTGCTCTGGTTCTTCTCCCAGTGTCCATAGGTGTGTGTGTGTCACTCTGTGAAGGACTGGCACCCCCTCCAGGATGTGTTCCTGCCATGATTCCGGCAGGACAAGCAGTTGCAGCCAATGAATGAATGAATGTTTTATCTGGAAATATTTAGTATTCCAAGTATTTTAATGTAGCTAAGAAAAAACCCAAGAACTTTGTAAATTGTTTGAAAGAAATCAACATGTTATTTTGGAATGTCTTTAACCAAGGCCAGAGTGTGTTTCATGTAGAACGTCATTTATTTAAATTATGTATATTAATTTTATACTTCATCATCTTTGTTTTCTGTTGGATGTGCACTTCCATGGCAACAATCATACTGTCTGTTAAGGGAAGTCTGTGAATTTGATCTCTGCTTTCAGTTTGAAGATTTCTTCATGAATTATACTGCTGTTTACAATGGAAGATTTATAATTATTTTTTTCTGATCTGTGCTATATTTAGCAACACTCAAAATTCACAGGCTTTTATGAAGTTAACCTATAGTGGGAAAAGTTGAATGAGTCCTTTCCTACTATTTATCTTGACTTTGTAAAAGCTGAGCTTTTGCAGTAAAAGTATAGATGAATTTTCAGGCTTATTAAATGTATTTAGCACATTTAAAAATAAAAAATACAGGAATTAAGCAGGTCAGTAAAATAATGTATTGAATGTGCAAATTAAAGTGCAAGAACACACTAAAATACAATGCAAATGCAAACCCACATAACCCTTATAGCTAGAACTGCAATGCTTCTAAAAGAGAAATCGGATGTAAACTCCCCTCTTACTGATACAACCGCATTAAAGAGTAACTGCCACCTTGCTGGTGTCACCTGTCTCCACCCCCTACTACAACACTGAAAAATGCTCAACAATGAGAGAGACGATGGATTTGAATTGTTTTGCAAATGGGTGCAAAACAATCCAAAATGTATATAAGCTCATAAGCTTCTCATATTTGAGTGTGGCATGGGTGGGCATCATCAGGGGTGGTAATATTGGTTGACAGGTATGACAGTTGTTCTTTGGGAAGATGAAACATTAGCAGATTTGAACCAGAGGGGCACTGCAGGAGCAGAGCAACTCAGAATAAAAAGGTTAACTCTTTTTGGGTGCTCTGACTTTGAGAAAACTTGAGATGCTGTTACAGTGAAAATAGAGGTGAGGGTTTTGGTATCCGTATCATGGTAACTGGGCAATTTGTTCTTTATTGCTGCAGCAAACAGACCCTGTTCTTCTGGGAAGGTTTTACAAAAGAAGCTGGAAATTTTTGCTATGAGGATTTGGATGGCTTTGAATAAAGATTATTAATAAAAAGAGCGTAATTGCACTGCTTTACAGCCCAGTGATGGGCATCTCCTATACCCCACTAGCTCGCAATTGGCATTTGACTATAGTGACCTTAGGCTCGTGCATCTGGAGGTTTCACATATTTACTAATATACATGGATTGACTTTTTCAAAGCTAATGTACACACTTTAATGAAGAATCCTTGAAAAAACATCATTAAAGGCAATGGTTCTGTAAAGAGTCAAATGTTATTTATAGAACCATTTTCATGGATAAAGTTCTTTGCACGCTCAAATGGTTCTTCAAATTGATTTAAGAATGGCTCTAAAAAGCACCAGAAAGGATTCTTCTATTGTATCAGGCTGTGAACTGTAACAATAGAAAAAGCCGGTGTATTGGTGTAGAACCATTTTTAAAAAGGTGCTACAGGAAACAATACTCTCCATCAATTATAAGAATAATTTCAGCAGGCATATGGCTCTATATAGATCACATAGAATTTATATTCAGAACCGTTTACTTTACTAAATAACGACAGTTTAATATTTTTATTTGAACACATCTTACCACATTTACTATATTTGGGTATTTTTGTGTAAATTATCCCTTTAATGCAGATATTTGCTTTATTTGTTGTTTGTTAACACTGCAGGAGGCATGTTGTGTGCTTCTGTGCTGGATGATGTTTTACTTGTGTGTAGTGGCGCTGAGCAAGTGACTTCCTGGCACTGATGGAGCTGATGTGGGAATAAGCTTGACGTAAACCTGGAGGATAAACATTTTGGTCCTGATTTAGGAGAGCTCTTTTACTTGTTTAAAAAGCCTGCCGTGTTTGTAGTGCACAGACATGCAAGGTTGTTCTTGGCGTTGAAACATCTGCATCACATTCCATTGCCCACGTTCTGAACTTCAGATTAATACGGGAATATGGGTCCTTTTTAATGCTTTAATTTGAGGTATTAAAAGGGTATATTACTCAGGGGTGTGTTTCTATCCTCTGCAGAAACGGTCTTTTCCTATCTGGGAAGGTTTAACCTTAGATGTTGGAAGGTTGCTGTAAGGATTTTGTAGCGTTCACTCATTACAATAAGTTTAGGAACACAGATCACGCCATCACTTCTGAGAATATTTTTCCCAATAATGGGGGGCTTAATGCACATGTCTTTGAGCATGGTGGCTTTGGTGACCTTCAATTGTACACCAAACCTGCTCTCAATCTGTTTGTTTCCATTATTATGCTAGAATTCTGGTGGAATGTCCCTTCGACCGAGGTGTATTGTTCATTGCTTAAGATGGAGGCAAGTGTTCTGTGTCTGTATTAATGAACATGCATTATAGTGGACAAAGTAATATGGTCAGAGTTTCTGTGCTGCCATGAAAACGGGACAATAAACGTCACTTAGCAACACACACGGCTTGCCCCATACAGTCAAAATGTGTATGGAAATAAAACTATCTTATGATTTGTATTATGTTATCTGGTTTCTGGAGCTCTTGGTTATTTAAGATCAGAACACTCTGGTTGGAGAAGTTCTGGAGGAGAAATGATTTCATGTTGAGAGCTGTTGTGTTTCTGCTCTTGTTATCATCCTTTATCTGTCACAGAAAGTAATTTAGGCACAACATTAAAGGCTAAGCACCAGCTATATGAAAGTGTCAAATAAATACAGTGGAATTTGAGTTCCTAACTTGTGTATATTGGTAGTTAGAAAACATGTTATTTTTTACTAATTCAAGGAATAATGTTTAAAAGACCGTTGGTCCCCCCAACTGTGTTCGGAAACTCTAATAGGCGTCTTGCATGTGACGTAGATGGTGGACAACAACTCTAGAAGTCACACTTAATGCAAAATGACAAAAAGGTGTGTTGTTTTTGGCTGCAATCATTCAATGTACAGTGGGACATCTGTGCACAAATGGCCCAAAGATCCCAAAATATCCAGAAAATGGACTAAATTTGTCAACTTCAAACGGGCACTTTGGAAAGGACCATCCGCTCACTCCGTTATCTGTAGTGCTCATTTCACTGGCACTTTTCCAACAATATGGGCATGTAAGGAAACCAACGAAAGGTGTTCAAGAGCCTCTGTAACATGGAGGTAAACAGGGTAAGGACACTTACTTCGCCTGTTTTAGTTGGTGTTAGTTAACGTTAGCTTGACTCGCTAAACTCGGTGGCTCAGATTATACTCGGCTACGTAGCTGCATTACGGAGGTTTATAGTGTCGGATGAATTCGAGTTCGACTTCGATCACATTTACAAGAATAATGGTACCTCTAAATTTGAGTTTAGCTTATTGCTAGGCTATTGTCATGAATAATGTTGGTTATTTAGCTAGATACTGTTATAACAGTCAGTCATAATGGTGTTTTACCGCAGCGTTGTTCAGCTGTTGTCCACCAGTGACGTCATGGTTGCGTTCAAGAATTTCCGTAGCGAGCTTGGATTCTTCTGTCAATTTAATAAAATTGTCAATTTTAAAGCAAATTAAGCTGCTATTTTCATTTTAATTCATACTTATATATGCCAGTAACTAAAATAATTTGAAATATTCATGGAGGTTCATTAAGTGGTGCTTAGCCTTTAATATTCAAAGTAGCTTTCTACTAGCTCCTGGAATGATTTTAATCGCTCTGAAACTATTGTTTTTCTTCTACTAATATTACCAATAATGTCCTTACAGTAACACAATAATGCTGGATAGAATTGAGTTTGATTGATTCTGATGGCTGAACTATTATTAGCTTAAATATTGCTTGCTATACTAGTATCACAGATTAGTGCTGATTGGCCTTAGCTCTGCTGAGGGCTAATTTGTTAGCAATAGCTGCAAACTCTATTTGGAATGACAGTGGTTCATAGGAGGGTAATATGTATGAATATTAAAAAAAAGATAACAGTAATGTTGTGCTTGCTGCTCAGATAAAGTTAATTTAATTTAAACTTGAGGCTTTCCCACTTTAACTTTGATTAAAAAGAAGCAAGTATTTTTACCAGATTAAGTTTGTTATGCTTGACCAAGGCGTTTTTTGTCTGTACTCTGTAAAAGCCGAATCTTTAGGTGATAGTGTTGCTGCATTAAAATATCTTTAATTAATTTACCTGGCTTTATAACCTGGCTTTATAACTTAGAATTACATTTATTTCTATTTATTCTAATCCAAGTAGATTTGATTCTGTTTAGATTATGTTTGTTATGTATTAGCAGTTATGGCCATGTAAAATATCAGTGTTACTATAGTGGTCATTAGATTTAAATGGTGGTCAATTTGTTCATTACAATAGTGATTATGTTGATGTGTATCAGTAGTAGTTCTGTGTCTGGTTCACTGTGGGATGTTGATAAGCCCTGTTTGGTTCCTGAAGGTTCTTTATCCTGCTGTAACTGTAAAGAGCCAAATTTGGGCAAAGATTCCAGCAGCCAGCTGGTCGTGTGCCCTGTGTGTGTGTGTGTGTGTGTGTGTGTGTGTGTGTGTGTGTGTGTGTGTGTGTGTGTGTGTGTGTGTGTGTGTGTGTGTGTATATATTTGTGTGTGTGTGTTCTCTCGGCTGTTGACTGTGTCACTATAGCAACCTGAAGCCGAAGCAAGAGGTTTTACAGGCAGGCAATCGAGAGGCCAGCACTCGGAGAAGTGAAGGATGGGGAGAGAGAGAGAAAGGAAAGAGGAAGTGAAAGAAAGAAGGATGAGAGGAGTTGTTGAGACAAGAGAAAGAATGATGGTGTAGAGAGTTAGCCCATGCTTGTTATTGAGCATGGCTCCTATTCTGTTGGTCACTGCTTTTCTGTGGAGAATTTACAATCGATATGTGCACGTTACTGTGCTTTTCCTTACAGCAAACACTCTAAAAGAGGTGTCTACAAACTTTTGGACATATGCCTTTGTATGTTGTGTTTATTTTTTTAAATAAACAAAGCAAACTATCCATTTTATACATACAGACTCATAAGTCACATCCATAAATATGAAAATGATAGGAGAGGTTTTGAGTTTGTTTACTGTCAGTTATAAACTTGCCAAAAAGAACCTGTTCTTCTACTGTAATATTTCTTTCATCAGTTTTATGAGCTGTCTTGGCTGTGTTGAAGTGTGGTTTTACTAGAAAGAACAAAACAATATATAAGGAGTCTATCATACTTGTGGTTACAATTGGCTTTATGTGCTGGGAATTATTAAATAATGCTTCATGTCAGTGATACTTTATTTCCTTATTTTCACTCAGTACTACAAACCCCTAACCAGCGTCTCTGTGCTTTGTATAAACAGCCTGATGTCTGCTAAGCACTGAGGAGAACCCCATCAGAACATGCATCAATGACAAGACATTGTTCTGATGGGTTCACATAGGTTTACTATATACTACTATATGCTTATCTTTATCATTTTTCACATTGGCTGATTGCTTGTGCAAATGCACAAGTTTTATGAGTTTTATTTGTGCTTAAGTGTTATAATATTACTGTGTGTGCATTAAAGAAAATCTATCAAACTTGTGGTTAGTACTGACTTTATGTGCTGGGAATTATCAGATGATGCTTCATGTCAATGACACTTTGTTTCCTTGTTTGTAAATGGTCTCTGTTCTATTTGCCCCCTCTGTATTCACACTGCTGCCTTATTCCGAAATACATCTTAAAACTTGGAAATTAATTATATTTTGACCAAATTTCATACAATACATCACACTACAAAAAAATCATTCTCTTTGCCAGGGGCAGTTTATCTCTTATTCTATTTTCTTTTTTTTATTTCTCAGCACTTATTCTGCTGTCCAACTGCTGTTTTGAGTGACTGGATAGAAGTCTTCCCCATAGAGGCACAAGGGGCCACCTAGTGTGTTAAAGCAGTAGATGTTCAGAGTTAAAAACATTGTTGCTAATACTGCATTGAGAAACAGAATGGTGTAAGCTTTTCCTATATTACCATGTTTGTAATGTTTATTCTCTTCTTCATTCTACTCTCTAGGCCTGTATAGACGATAACCTGGACATGGTGACATTTCTGGTGGAACATGGGGCCTGTATCAATCAGCCAGACAATGAGGGCTGGATCCCCCTCCATGCTGCAGCCTCCTGCGGATACATGGACATCGCTGAGTAAGTACAGTTCATTATAATTCAGTATTAGTTTATGTTGCTTGTGCTTTTTACATTTGATTTTCAGCTTTACATTTGGTTCCTGCTTTAAAATAAGTTTAATAAATACTCACTGGGCAATTTATTAGAAACCTGGATTATACAGTTTGTTAAAGCAGCTCTAGGTAAGACTTGGTAATTTTGCTCTTATGCTCCCCATTCACTTTTACAGCACTGGCCTGAAATCAAGGAGGGGAATTGTGGTTTCCTACCCCACTCCAAAAGTTACATTGTGTATTTTCTGCAGTGCTGAGCCCAGACTAGCAATACCAATTCTCCTTTTTACAGTTTTTGTAAAAAGGCAGAGCATCCCAGTTATTGTAATGTGATTTTAAGGAAAATAATACTACCTAGTGTTGCTTTAAATCAATGGAACAATTGATTTAACAAGATGAAGTATTTCATAACCAGGCAACTAGGTATTGTATGGTAATCTTGAGATTTTGGAAAGGGTTAAACCAACACATTCACATTAAGAATATCACTATTCAGTGTAATAATATCATTTGCAGGTTTTTCAAATAAACTCTTACCGCTAAATAAATAGTTTTAAAGCTCAGTTTCTCAGGTGCCTAAAAATCTACGCGGCATTGTAGTTCTGATATAGGAAGGTGGAGCTAAAATCAAATTAAAAAGACTTCAACTGGACCCTGTAATGAACAGGGAGAAGGGGGGTAGGGGTGCGGAGATGGAGTAGTGTGCTCTCTTTCCTTAGTGCCCTTCAGCAACATTGCCTTTGCATTTTGTGCTAAGTGTAAACAGCCAGGGAAGGCTTATTGATGCCAGACTATTGTAAATAGGCCTTTAACAATAATTACATTGACTTGTCTTGTCATATCTGGAAACTTCCTTTGTAATTTTTGCTGATCTCGATATTGCCCAGTGTGTTTATTTGCATGTTGATTTCCACAAGAATGAACATCACAGATATTTTAGCCAGTCGCACTGTTGTGTTCCCTGGTTTTCTCTGGTCTTTCAGTTCTGGGGCCGTTGTATTTAATTTGTTTGAAAACAGTTGCTTTTAAAACATTTTTGATATTTGAACATTTTATTGCAATCCCTGGTGTCTGACTACTTTTAATAACAAAGTTTTCTCTTTAGTTCATTAATCTTTAATGATCTTTAAACTATCAACCGCACAAATGGCTTTTGTGACAGGGCCTAGTTGTAAAACAAAAATGGTTTTTTCATGTTGGTGATATGTTTATATGCTATGAAGTAAAAAGGCTGGGTGAACATCCTCTGTTTATTACTGCCATCATATTTGGGGAATACTTTTGCTTTGAAGCAACACTTTTGAAGAGCGATCTTTTGTATTTTCAAAAAACTATTGCCTTTTGTGTGCGTTTTGTTGTAATTAATATTTAGTTTTGTGCTGAGATTCTGTTTGAGAGCAGAAGCTGAGGGACAGTTACAGGGAGCGATGTTATCAGAATGATTAAATAGGCCGCAGGGTCCAACTTGAACGGCTTCTCTTGTGTACTCTGTCCTGGATAACAGGAATACTGTGACCTGGTTTGTGTGCGTGTGTGTGTGAGAAGAACCTTGAATTGGTGATACATTGAGAGAGATGGGCAATGTTTTGCAGATGCAAAACCATGTTCACCTGAGGAAAATGGGATTTTAGATTTGCCCCTAACAGAAAATATACTCAAATAGACCAAGAAATGTTTGGTGTTTGGAGATTTGTTAGATAGGTTTCTTTTTTTTTCCTACATACATACAGACTTGTGCAAGCTTTAAAAATGGTTAATTATAAAGACATATTTGGTGTCTGAAGTTTGTTAGGTTTAAGATGTTTTGATTGGCCAATCCTCAGTCCTCTCCTAATGTCTAAAGAGTAATTTGTCAGTATTTGTACCTCTGTTGAACAAAAATAAGACATAATTTTTAACCCGATTCTTTCAGTGACTGCAGTTGTTCGAGTGCTGAAATTGATTTTGGTATCAAAAGCCAAGCATGTCTTGCTATATTTACAGATTTCTACCAAATATCATGGCTTTCCTGTAATACCAAGTGACCCCGTGTCTTTTAGCTCTTATTAAGTGTCGGCTTTATCCACACAACTCATTAATCTGACCAAAAACAGACCAATGGAGTCCAGGTCCACAGCCGAGAGCAGTGTGTGGTGGATGTATGAGGGAAAGGGTGGAGTTTAGAAGAATGACGGATGTTTTGTGGTTTGTCAGACTAATGGATATAGGATGTTACTTCTTGATGCGTTTCCTCCTTCTGGACTTAATCATTTTCAGCAGGAGAGATGCTGTTTTATTCTGAAAGGGAGGTGCAGTTCAGAACAGACTGAACTAAGTGCATGCTGAAGTAATTTAATACCTCTTCAGAATTATGACAGTAGCTGCCACTGTCTACTGCGGCTGTGGCTGGATGATACGGAAATAATGTCATGTCATATAATAGTTAAGCCCTTTTTAGATGGCATTGTATTTCTGTTGGGTCCTGTTGTAATTTTTTCTCTTAAGATGTTCATCAGTGATTTTTAATTTCATCTTGATTGGCCATGTCTGTTTTCTCCCTCTACCTGAGTGAGCTGTATGAGCTGTTCTGCTGATGTTAGCCCTGTCCTGATATATAGGCCTGTCATAGTAATTATATTACCAACTGGGTGTATGGATTTTCAATGATTTCATGTGCTTCCGTTATCGTTAGGTAGGAAATAACATGCGTGAAATTGGAATAGATATGTATTTGTTTTGCATCAGTTTTAAATGCGTACTTCAGATATGAAACGCTTTCAAAAAGAAAAGCAAAAAAAAATGTGTAAAAATGTGAAGTGAGACCCTGTAGGATCATTCAGGGTGGAGTTTATAAATGTAGCTACATGCTAAAAAAAATTAGGGCTAATCTACCTGGTTTGATTTTCAGTAGTCACGTTTCTTTTTATCATATGCAAATCCAGCTCAGACCCACAATTCCAAATATGGGCAAAGCTCCAATTAAAGAATGACTCATGACATCAGTGGTATATTTTCTTCAGGCCAAAATTAGCACAAACTCCTCCCTCTCTAAACAGATTATATAAAAGTTCCTGTGTAGGCATTAGGCTTCGTTTCGTTTATTGATTTTTCTGCCTCTCTTTGAGGAGCACTGCTGCAGGAACAGGAGCTCTAGCCATGCTATCAGCTTAAGTAGAATTTGAAAATTCATTACATGACCTATAATATGTGGACACCTATTAATCCAGCGTTTCTTCTCAAATGAAGAGTATTTAAATAGGGGGTTGTTCCTCCTTTTCCTGTATTAACAGCTTTTACTTATCTGTGAGGGTTATTATACACTAGATGTTGGAACATTTCCCTGAGGACCTGATGTCTTTCAGCAAAAAAAACATAATTAATATATCATAAGATAGTTATAAAGCTGAATGCAGTTATGCAAATGGTTCATTTCATTTTTTCACACAATTCACTAAACTCAAACAGGAATCATTTTGTTAACTCTAATGGAACATGCAGTTAGTCAATATACAGAAGGTCTTCGGGTTACGGCAGTCCCAAGTTACGATGTTTCATGGTTACGACACATCTCCCATTTACTGTATAAAGCCTTGTTTCGACTTAAGTGGTTTTGCGTCGTAAACGTCATAACATGAACTTCATGTTTGGTGTGCGCGGCGGAAGAATACGCGGTTATGCGGCTCAGGACCGAGGTGTTTTTTGATAATTACTGTGTTAGGATAGGTGTTAGGATAGGATAAGTGCTTACAGTATGTTATTTACGTACAGTATGTACGTATGTTCCGACTTACACAGAAAATCGGTTTACAACGCGACGTAGGAACGGATCAACGTTGTAAGTCGAGGACCCCCTCTACAGTAATATAGCTTCAGGTATTATGGCATGTTAATGCATTGCTCTGTTTTACTATATAATGTTCTTTATCGCTGATTATAAAAACTGTTACAGTGTGATTGTTGTTATTATTATTACATACCTACTTATGTAGCTCTCCCAGTTGTCAGTGTTCCGGTTGAATGAGAAACTGCAGTTACATTAGTTTTAAAGTATGTATTAGACTATTCATTAGATAAAATTTCATTAGCTTTTAAACAGCCTCCCATATTACTTCAAAACAAGTTTTAATATAACATTAAATGGTTACAGTTGATTATATAGCACTTGTTTTGGAACATTCAGACCAGCTGTCTCAAAGCAACTGAAATGATCAATTTTTGGGACACTCAGATTTTAGTTTGGCATAGTTTTTATGTGTTATTTTGGAGTGCTGAATACATGTGTGATTGTGTTTGTTTATCTGCAGGTATCTGATCAGTCAGGGTGCCCATGTGGGTGTAGTTAACAGTGAAGGAGAGACTCCACTGGACATTGCTGAGGAAGAGGCAATGGAGGAGCTTCTACAAAATGAAATCAACAAACAAGGTAAACATACATTCATTTTTTTTACATACTGAAATAATTGAATCACTCAGATACTACTATTTCTGTTTCCAATTTTGTGCCAACACAGGAGCCTCTGTGTCTGTGTAAATATATACACATGTTTGTTTTTGATGGTTTATTTATTTATTTATTTAAATATCAGGGAAGTTAAGAAAAATGTCCCACAGAACTTTGATAGTTTCACTTAAATACATTACATGCCAACTGCCAGGGGAGCATATAACAAATATGCAAGTTTTTGCTTTGTAAATAAATCCCAAACATGCTCCTGCCCTTGCTCTTATACAGCCAGTCATATCCCTTGAAACTGGAATGTGCTTTAAGTGACAAGCACACAGCCAGTCATTTAACAGGTTTCTCACATATTGCATCTTGTGCCTGACAACAACAGAAACAGCGTGAGAGAGTGCAGATGCTAAAGAAAGGCTACTTGCCCCTATGGTGGTGTGTTGTTTTTTTGTAAACTGTGCAGGTTAATCATCCTGACCAAGAGCAGAAATAAAACAGAATTCAAAATAAGCTGGTAACATTACATTTAAAAACGTTGACTAAAATTAAATGTTGTGATATTGTTTTCCCTTCTTTTCGGCTATATCACCCAGCCATAAAATATATTCAGTCTAAACTCAATCTAAAGTGACCTTGGGTTTGTGAAAGGCGCTATATAAGTGTAATAATAATAATTATTATTATTATTATTATTAATACATCGGTAGTCTCCATTTCTTTTAGATTTTCAAAATGGCAATAAATGCGTGAGCAGCTTTACACCCATTCTGTTTCTCAAATGGACTAATACAGAACATACACCTTTAAACTTTGCCAGTAGCTCACCCAAGCTTTTATGAATTTCACATGGCTCACAGTTCAGATGACTACAGTTTTATGATGTATATGTTACAACAAATATGTAACTGACCTAATCATGCTCTGCATTCTGTTTTAGCTACACTCTTAAGGCTGAGATGATGTTATATCAAAATGGCAATTTTCACGTCAGGAGCTGTAGTTTTAATTATAGCCTACATTACACTAGCAATATTGGTCATAAATATTGCAGTCAGATCGCATTCCCCAAAGCATTCAGCCCTAGTTTCTGTTGCCTATATAGCAGAGCCTTCCTCCTCGTTGTGTTGTGGCTTGCCTTCGTTGTGCCATTTCTTCTTTTACAGTGCATTTCAAATGTTCAAGCGGTGTGTTGTCTTTTTGGCCACCTCATAAATGCTCCAAATCTTATTTCACTAAGCTACAGTGAAAGTTAATAATTTTCATCCCCTCTGTAAAACTTTGTGAGAGCTGTGTTAATGGTATGGTTCTAAAATGTGATGATTGTGAAAACTTTGAGCATGTAGAAAAGCAATACAGGAGGTCCTCGGGTTACGTCAGTCCCGAGTTACGATGTTTCGTGGTTACGACACATCTCCCATTTACTGTATAAAACCTTGTTTCGACTTAAGTGGTTTTGCGTCGTAAACGTCGAAAGCGACCTTCGTGTTTGGTGTGCGCGGCGGAAGAATACACGGTTACGCGGCTCGCGACCGAGGAGGACGGCGTCACCCCAGTCGCATTGTACGCCATTTTACCTTGCTGCTACGTCGTTCTCTCTCTCACAGTATGTTATTTACGTACAGTATGTACGTATGTTCCGACTTACACCAAAGATCGGTTTACGACGCAACGTAGGAACGGATCAACGTTGTAAGTCGAGGACCCCCTGTATATAAGTGTAATTATCATCAAAAATGATTTGATATAACAAACGCAAAAAATAATCAATGCAGCAAATTAACAGAAATTTTTCTTAACAATAACGGGCAGCTCCTAGCACTGAATTAGTGTTATTTTGTTCTATGTTTGGGTTTTAGACATAGCAATTTAAAATGGCTTGTTGGAAACATGCCCCTCTAGCTGATACTGCACTGGTAACTTTAAGCTTGTGGGCAGTTGTTTCAAAAACATTCCCATTTCGTGCTTGTCTGTTGTGTGGAATTTGTATAGAAGTGTGTTTTTTTTTTTTTAATCTCTTGATGTCAGTGCTTGTTTGAATCAGTTTGTAGTTCTGGCCCTCGGACTCCTGGATGTGTTCCATTCCTCTGTGTAGTAGAGGATGTAACTGTCATTTTTTATCTGTTAGTATCTCTCAGCTAATATGAGTTCCTGTACAGTTATTTAATTCTAATCCTTCTCTTTTTTCTTTGTAGGAGTGGATATAGAACTGTTAGAGTCCATATTTACTCCAGTATCAGATTGTGTACAGTCCTTAGTCTCTAAACACAGCTGTGTTTCTTTCCCTCTCTAATCTCAACTGTGTCTCATTGCTCTGTCTGTAGGAGTGGATATAGAATCTGCCCGTAAGGAGGAGGAGAGGGTAATGTTGAGGGATGCTCGGCAGTGGTTGAACAGCGGTCAGATAAATGATGTACGCCACACCAAGTCTGGAGGAACTGCACTTCACGTTGCTGCCGCCAAGGGGTACACAGAGGTTTTAAAGTGAGTATCATGCTTTATCATTTAATTAACACTTTAGACCCAACCAATTTCTGAAAAATCATAGAAAATAATTGAAATTTTCCTCACAGCTTTTCTAGCTACAGACTCATTTAAACAAATAATTTAATCATTTAATTGCTTTCTACAAAACTATTTCATGGCATACACAGTGCGCCACATTAAGGAGACGTTTTATAATCAGAAAGAGATGATGAAAATGTTCACATTATTTATCTTGAGTGACAATCAACAAATCTATAAAATAATTTGTGTTAAATGTTTTTTTGGTCAGTGAATATTTCATTGCTTTCTTTCTATTGATGGCTGAGGTTAGATTACATTAGAAATGTCAAGTTCATATTTTTGGTGCTATTTCTGTATTTTCAGGCTTTTAATCCAGGCACGGTATGATGTAAATATTAAAGATTATGATGGCTGGACGCCACTTCATGCTGCTGCTCACTGGGGTAAAGAGGAGGCCTGCAGGATCCTTGTTGAGAACATGTGTGACATGGATATTGTCAATAAAGTGGTGTGTACAATCAAATTTATCTCTTAAACTGTGCCAGAAAAAATTGGGTAGTGAAAGTGGAGCAATAGAACTGTATTCTCTAGAGTAAAAGAGCTACATCCAATACCTGGATGAGTTGGAGATCAGAACTATTATCCCAGCATCAGTACATTACCGCAGTAATTTTCCTTGACTGAATGCCTTCAGATCCTCTTTGTAATTTTGCAAGAACTAGTGTAAATTCATAAAGCTTTCCCAAAAAAGTAGATGGCAAATGATGAACAAATTCCTGATTAATACCCTTTATTTCAGAAGAAATATTATGTATAGTGTGTTAACTGTGCTGTGGAAAAGCAGAATGTTTATATGCTCTAAAATATCTGCATGCAGTTTAATTTAATGTATCCACAACTTTACAAAACCAAGAAAATAATGTCATTGACAGAGGATTTTTGTGCTTTAGGGTCAAACTGCGTTTGATGTAGCTGATGAAGATATCCTGGGTTATTTAGAAGAGCTGCAAAAGAAACAGAACCTGGTAAGGATGCTCCCACCCCCTTAATGATTACACTTTATTCACTGCCAGAGAACAGATTAAAAAGTAACTACTGATGACTATGATATTCTATAAAAATAAGAAATTATTTGTATAAAACACAATCTTTTAAATTACATCTAGTTTTAATTCCGTTAGTCTAATTCTCTGTTGGAACAAAACTTTTTGTTTTCATTTTTAGTTTTTTGCCATAATTTCAGACATCCCCTGTTCTTATGCTATAATTACCCCCCCCCCCCCCCCTTTTTTTTTTTTCTGGGAAAATGTTTTTATTCGGTTAATATTTGTTTGAGACTGTACAAGGGTTTTTTTTCTTTCAAAATAGAATTAACAAAGTAATTATTAATTTAATAATTGTCTGTTTTTTTATGCAGCTTATGAGTGAAAAGAAGGATGTTAAGAAATCTCCATTAATAGAAACCACAACCACTGGGGACAATAATCAATCTGTGAAACCAGTCAAGAGGTAAAATAATGTTTGTTTTTATTCATGTTTAACTTACTGTTGGTTTCTTTGACACTCTCTCTCTCTCTCTCTCTCTCTCTCTCTCTCTCTCTCTCTCTCTCTTTCTCTCTCTCTTCTTTCCTTTCTCCTCTGTCTCTCTCTCTCTTTTCTTTCCTTTCTCCTCTGTCTCTGTTGACTCTTTCTATATCTCAGTGAAAAACATCTAAACACTCAGGGAAAATGTGTGGCTTTGTCTATCAGTAAAGTCAAGCCAGAGGACTTTTAATTAACTTTTTTTTTCTTTTGGTGTTGTAGTAAAGAGACTCTCTTACTGGAGCCGGAGAAGACTGCTCCTCGTATCGAGACTCTGGAACCAGAAAAGGTGGATGAAGAAGAGGAAGGTAAAAAAGAGGAGTCCAGCTGCTCCAGTGAGGAAGAGGATGAAGAAGATTCTGAGTCTGAAAATGAAGCAGGTGGGATGAATAAAGGAAAATAGAACTGTCTGTTCCCACTTGACTCGTACAGAATTAATATTCTAGCATAAATACAGAGATTTTTAGCTTAAAAACTGAGTAGCTAAGTAATTAAATTGAGATATTGTGAGATGTTACCCCTCTGTAAATTAGGAATGCATCAGGAATCTTTGTTTTGAATGGTTTAAATGGACTTGACTAGAAGGGCTACTGGTTTGATTAAATTTACAATGTTCATTCATTTATATCTGCAGTTTCTTCTCTTTCATTCCTAGACAAGACAAAGTCCTCTGCTCCGGTCAGTAATTCAACCCCCAACAGCACAAGCCCTGCCCCTGCTCCCACCACTATTACAGTCTCCTCCCCCACAAGCCCCACCTCCAATCAGCTGACCACGCCTACCTCACCTGTGAAAAAGGTAAATCCCTGGTTCTCATTGGAACTTTCAACTCTGAAAAGAATAATTAGAATAAACAGAGAGATAGGAGTATTTTGAGCTCAAGAAATGTACAGTAAGAAGGAGAAACAAATGAGCAAAATTGATTGAAGTGGAAAGATAAAATACACTAAAGTAAGGGAAAGAAATATTAGTTGTAGAGCAAAACAAGTTTATAGAAGGAAACACTAGAGGGAAGTAAAATCATTCATTCATCTCAGAGAGAATGAAATACATGTAGAGACAAATGGTTGGAGAACAATAGTGAGACATGCTGATGTAGAGAGGGTGAAAGGATTAGATGAAGGAACAGAAATAAAGTGCAATCAAGAAATATAATAATTTTGTAGAAAGCGAGTGGTGAGTTTCCAGAAAATCAGTTTTGTTCTAGAGAAATAAAATGGCCTCCTGTGTGTTTCTTAAGTGTGTGCTGCTCTCTTCAGGAGGGAGAGAAAACTGCACCTCACTAACAATATTAAAGCTTCCAGTTCTACAACTTCCTAAATTAACTGTTGGTTTAAATTAGTAGGGAACATTTAAAGGATTTATGTAATGAGTGACAAACACAATGGTTGTTTTTTTTTTTTTTTTATTTGGAATTCATGAATGAAATTGAATGCATTAGTCATACAAAAAAATATTTGCATTATGGCAAGTTTTACTCGTATTATTGAGAGTTTCATACATTCCCTTTAAAGAAAATTCTTTTATTCATTCTTTTATTTGATTTTTCACTTAATTTTAAAAGCTGTTTGTGTGAAATTAAGAATCCCACACAAACTAAGGCTTTTCCCCACTTTATAGTTTTGTTTATTACTGCTGTCCCAGTGTCCATGTTCTCTTTGCTGCTGCCTCTTTTTTTTCTGTCATTCATTTCCTGTCTTTCTCTCTCTCTCTTTTCTCCACTACAACATGTTTTAATTCTTTTACTCTCATCTTGGAATCTTTTATTCTGTTTACTTTGTCTGTTGATTGTATCTGGGTATTTTTCTTTCTTTTTTTGCCCTTTTTGCTTTTCCCTGCCCCGTTACTGTCCTTCCCTTACACTTTTTGCCACATTTCCATCTCTCTCTCTCTGTCTCTGTCTCTCGCTCTCTCTCCCTCTCTGCTTTGGGTTCTGGTTTTTTGGTTCTGGTTCTATAGTGTGATATTATATCTGCCCTGCTTCCTGTGGGCGAGGCTGCGTGTCCTGCTTTGTGGCGTCAAGGCTTGAGAAAAACAGGCATATCTCTCGTGCCCAAAAAAGCGATGGTGAGGCTTCATTGTGCAGAGCTTGTGTTTTATTTTTTTTTATTTTTATCTATTTTCACCCAGGTTGGCATTAAAATAAGGCCAAAAGGTGAATCCATTATAAAGAAACCAATTTTTTTGTAAACAAGTGTTCTACTCGTATATAAAACAGTTGTTCTACTGACACCTGGTGGCCTGAATGTGTCAGAGACTTTACCAGTTTTAAACCTGATTGCCCCAGTTTTACAGGAAACTGCTCTATGGAGCATAAACTGGTTCTTTAAGGGACTGCAAAATAATTTGATAGTTCATCTAATACATTATACTTTCTGAAAAAATTGAATTCTAACTCATTTTATTAATTTATTTACTGGTAGAATTGCATTTCAAATAAGAATATTATGAATATTTCTTCCAGAATTCTTGATAAATGAATATGTAATTTGATGTTGTGCTTATGGATTCAACCTTTTATTTTTCAGAACCGTTGGTCTTATTTTAATGTCTTAACCCTTAATTCCCTGCAAACTCATAAACCTGCCCTCATTTTGCCTAACTAATCAGAAAGCAGCCTGACTAATCTTAGACCATATCCTCTCTTCTCATTGGCTCAGTGCGTGCTGAAGTTGGTGCTGTTGTCACTCAGTACTATATACACAGTCAGAGAAATTGTCACTGAAGGGTTCATATTCAGTGTCTTTAGTTAGGGAACATAAAAATTTTATTATTATTATTATTATTATTATTATTTTACATTTTTACAGAATATGGTACAGTTAAGTGTTGATTTTCATATGCCCCATTTTCAAAACAAGGACTTTTATTCTGTTATTTTATTTCACACAGTTCTATAATGAAAGTCACAGCTGGACTTTAAAATGGACTTTAAAGTGGAATGGTGTCTGATGTGCTTCTTTAGTTTTAGGGAATTATCTGAAGGTTTTGAAGGCATTTGGCCTCAAATAGTAGTAAGTTCAGGTACTGATAGTGGATGCTCACCTCTGGATCATAAACACCACCCAGACTCATTCCAAAAAGTTCCCATTTGAGATTTGATAAAATCATGACTTTAATTTTCATCTAACAGGTTGAACAGACACACCAACTTACTAAAATCTAATGCTTCAAATGACAAGTACTTTGAAGAACACAGAAGGTGAAATAACGTTTTAAAGTGTTTTTTTTAGCATGAGTGAGCTATGAGTTACCTACAGTTTCTTTTGTTTTACCTAATCATCATCCGTTTTTTTCCTCTCTAACTTTTCTCCTGCTTTTACCTCACCATCCTTCACCTGTTTTTTTACCATACACATCTGATAAGACCCAGTCACACTGGACATAGAAACTGAAGTCTTGGGTCTTGCTGCTTATGTCATATCCATATTAAAAACTCAGAGACTATGCTAAACGTTTCTATGACAGAAATGAATGGATTTTTTATAAATGTATAGGGTTTCTTATGCTGCATTTACACTGCACCGGTGCATTGACAGAGGGGATCGCATCTGACCTCTCCATCTGGCCACATGTGGGTATAAACAGAGGTGTTCCCTTCATTGTACAATTAATGTGTAGGTGTTTGCAAACACCAGCTATCTTCTGATTGGATAGACACATTGCGTTGGCTGGATTTATTTGCATAAAGTTTTAGCCGTACAGCATCCCCTGATCTCGGCGCGCCGAACGCGTTCGATGGAACCAACTCTTCCCATTGAAAACGAGTGTGATACGTTGCAGTGTGTCAACATGCCTGAGCAGTGTAAATGCAGCATGTAACTTTCACTTCTGCTTACTATATTTCTGTTATGCACAAAAGATTTTTTCAGAATGTGTGTATTGTAGCAGAAATTATAGAAAATGATCACAAATTGTCATAAAATTTGCTAAAACATTTGAATTTTTTTTATTAAAATGCTGGTATGACTGGGGATTAATTACATCAAAACGTGTTCTGTTTATCTTTTATTAAACATTCACCTATCCATATTTATATGCTATAGGATTTATGTGAACCAACTTTTAAAAATATCAAATACCTTTTGGCACTCACAAAGCTAGAAGTGACAAGTCATTTGTCTGTATGAACTTCCACAGTAACCCTTCCAAAGCAGTGCTGTCTGATTATTTTTGAGGCAATGCCTCATCTCTAAGTTCGATGTTGTGTTCTGTTTTCTCTCAGGTGAGTGTACCTGTCGAGAAAGTGTCCCAAGTGAAAGAGGAAGAGCGTAAGGACGAGTCTCCAGCCTCCTGGAGGTTAGGCCTGAGGAAGACAGGAAGTTATGGAGCACTAGCCGAAATCAGTGCCACGAAGGAAGCCCAGGAAGAGAAAGATACGACTGGGGTGATGCGCTCAGCTTCCTCACCTCGTTTATCTTCCTCGCTCGACAACAAGGACAAGGAGAAGGTCAGTGTATATGTATTTTTTTTTTATATAAGTAGCTTGCTAAAAAAAAATAACAAGATTAGGGTTAAAAACAATAATAATAATAATTATTATTATTATTTACTCTTCAGACCAGGTGTGAGTATCAGTATGTTATTACTGCTGCTATTATTATTATTATTATTATTATTAAAGAAAAATCTTAAAAAGCAACCATTTTCTTTATTCAACAGGAGAAAGAAAAAGCTCGTTTAGCATATGTAGCTCCAACAATCCCTCGCAGGCTCGCAAGTACATCAGATATTGATGAGAAGGAGAACAGGTAATTTGTGTGTGTGTGTGTGTTTGGGAGAATTTTGCCTTTTGCCACATGCTGCTTGCAGCTCTTGGAGAAGTAAAAGCTGAGCATGGTGTGTTGCTGCTGAACTGCTGAACACTGAGTTAGCAAAATGAATTCATAACAGTTTTGTGAGTTATAAACTAGCAAATTTTAAGTGTCTTGACACAGTTTGAATGTTAAATTTTAAAGTTTTTGTAGACTTTGACTTTGGCTCATAATCAGAGAAACACTAAAAAGAAATATAACATAGGCAAGTAAGAAGAAGCTAAGTTTACACCACTTAATGATTTGTTGTATTTAACTAAACATACCTGGAGTGTGACGTTAGTTGTATTTTCAAGTGATGCTCTTTTCAGTTCTGAAATCAAGATTTTATTTCTTATATTTGATGTACCATTTTGATTTTACAGAGCTCTAAATCTGTGCTACACAGATTGGATTAGTTTAGACAGTTTAAGTATTTGATTGAAGAGTGCTGTTCCAAGTGCAAGACTATTGTTATAATTTGTTTCTCAGTGTGAAATTTTTATTATATAAAAACATATATAATATAACAGTTGTAGCATATGGTTCTCCTTGTTGTTACTAAGATGACAATTTGGCTGTACTGAGGGTTCTCGCTGTAGCAAGAGAATTATTACAATTTAAGTTCCTTAGGATAAGACCTTAAGTGGTAGTATGTCATTCCCAGGATGAGCCTTTTCTTATATAAAAATGACCACTGTTGTAATGTCCTGATCCCATGTTAAAAGTTTTAGCTAGTTGTAGTTCTTACAGTATGAGTGCATTTTGTTTTTGACTTGGGTGGCAACCAAAGGGTTCATTGTAGAGGGTGTTTCTCAGGGTAAGACTTTTATTTTAGCACATGGTTGTTAGGGTAAGAATTTTATTGTAGCATGTGGTTTTTAGGGACTCTGCGGCTAGTTTGGTTCGAAGCGGTTCATACACTCGGCGACGCTGGGACGAGGAACTGAAGAACAGCGACACGACCTCATTACAGAACCGCACATCCAGCTACCAGCGCAGGTTAGCCTTTACCTAGTACTGAAAAAAGTTACTCTTTCTCTCGGACAGTGGTCTGCAAATCTATTGGTTTTGGGTGTTGTTGTTTTTTTTTTTTTTCTCTCCCCCCATTTAAATGAAAGAAGAAAGAGATCTAAAGTCATGCTAGTTGACTTGTAGAAAGTCTTGTAGCATGGTATTTCAATGACCTTGCAATGATCAGCTTTGTTTTACTACAGGGTTTGATAGAAGCAATTCATCAAAAAATTACATTCATTTCTGAATTCCTTGGATTGCAGCGTGGCATTAATTAGAAGTACTGTTAGCACTGTAAACATAAATTATTTGTTCAAATAAATAATTTAAGTTGGTGTAAGACATTTGACTGTTATAAATTTTAAAAACAAAGTATTTCAGACCACTGTTCTAGAACCAGATGATCTGTCTTTGAACTTCTTCATATCCATTAATCCAAACTACCGCTAATAGTGTAGCTTTCCCATTTCTCTCACTGAAATAAACAATAGAAATAATAATAACAGTAATAAGTAATAATGATATTCCTGACACTTGAATGTCCTCATTAAGTGTATAATTATAACATCTGTTAGAGTAGATGTTACAAAATTAACAGCTATAATTTAAAAGGCTTTTAGGGTCATATCCTTAACCTAACTTAGCATCACTTATTTGCTTGTGCTTTTTGATGTAATATCCGCATGCGCTTATGGTGTGTGGTTTTTGTTTTATGTTCAAAAGCCTGGTTTTAACACATGTCAAATTTTTCCATTTTAAATGTTGTAATTCTTGAATTTTCTTTTAAAGGTTTATTTATTTATTTATGGTTTCTGGACACCTGCTTGTCCTGAAATTTCTTTTGAAACCCAGAATATTAATTGGGTGTTTGCTCCACTAGATGTAAAGAAACGCCGTACATTGAATTGAGAATTTTTATTGCATTCAGAGCCAAATATTAAGGCGGTAAAATACTGATGTTGATGGGTTAATTCTGTACTCCAGATTGTTCCAGATATGATGGATGGAGATTTATCATACCAGAGATTTCAGTTTCAAGAGTGCTTTCCATAGAGAATATTCACAATGAGGTGAACCTTAAAGTGGGGGAATTTACTCAATATAAGGGTGTCTACAAATCTTTGGACATATAGCTACCATTCTAATTTTACTTGCTTTAATTTTACCAAAGCAAGGTTTATACCACTCTGGTTAGGTATAAGCTTGCTTATTGGAATAAATGTTTTTTATTTATTTTTTTTAAAATATTTTTAGTTTTCTTAACTCTGGAGTACCTCACCACAGTATATTATTGAATGTATTTGTTTTAATACAAATTCAGCCTGAAAATCCCAGCCAAGTATTAAAGTGAACATGTTGTTTCTTTTATTTTTCACATTTTGAAACAGGGTTCATCTTTGGTTGACATTTAAGAAACCAGGGCTTTTATTTACACCTCCTTCAGTTGGTCTGTGATGTTTTTCATATATAAATGTGTTAGAATGTTTTATGTTTATGTTTTTAGTTTGTGGATGTGGGCGATAAAAGTTAAAAGAATACAACAAATTTTCTTATTGAACATTTGGGCCATTTCAGATAATACTTTTCAATGTTAAAATGCAATTGAAAATATATAGGGTGAATGAAAAGTCACAGGACACTGTTTTATCTCAATACCCCAGCAATGTGGTGAAGTAATGTGTGAAGGAGCCTTATTTATCTCTTTGACCAATGACCAGTATAGCTTTAGGAGTCTTGCCCTAGGGTTTTCTTATGTAATATGGATTTTTACCAAGGAATGAATTGATCCTCTGCCTCACAAATGAAACATGCACTGGTAACTAATATTATGAGAAACTGTACTGTTAATTTTGTTTTAAATTATCACCCACCTCTACTCTTACAGGTTTGTGGTTGTCTATGTATATATTCACGTGCAAGAAATGTGCGTTACCCTGGATGGATGACGTTTTTGTTGATTTCCTCTTTATTATTTTGAAGTGAAAATAAGTAACTTGTCTTCTACACTGAACACACTTCTGTGCATTTTAATGGACAGTTACTCAATTTGATGATTCAAACATATTATAACCTCTTCAAAATAAGCATGCACTGAGACTGAAAGACGTTTTAAGTGTATGTGGTGATTTATTTTCTCTCAGAAAAATCAACAAAAAGGTATTTTTACCAGAGGTGACAAGCCGCTACGTTACTGGGCACCAGTGTATATTTGCTCCTGCTTACACACTGCTTTGTGGCTGTCTCCCTGTCTCAACTTCACACTGCAGTACGTCGCACACGCTAACGCTCGGCCGCAGTGGCAGCAACCGCGAACTTCCCACAAAATCCTCCTCCACCTCCAGTCTGGAGCATAACACTAAACCCTGGCAACCTTCCTCCTACAGTCAGAATTACAGCATTTACCGCAGGTATATACGCATATGCACACGCACATTCATGCATACGCACAAATGTTTGAGGCCTTTGAACTTTAGGCCAAACGTTTAAGAATAAAAAGGTGAACCCTTAATAAAGACATCTTTTGGAAACAAGAGCACTGATTTTTATCAATAATGAAAATAAAATATTTTTGTATTTATTAATATATTGTTTTATTTAACTTTTTAAAAAAAACATGTCTCTGGTTGTCAACACAAATACAAAACCTATTTACTTATTATTATATAAATAATATCAAAACTCTTGGTTAAACACAAAAAAACATGACCGTGATATAAACATAAATGACAGGGCTCTCCTTTACAGGTTTAATTACTTGGTTATGGGTTCAGTTTTTGTTTCTTAACCCATTAATATTTGGAAACGTTTTGGCCTCATTCTGACACCACTATAAATCTAATTCTATGAATTGTGAACAGACCTTAACAAACACAGTCATGGGCTAAATGCCTTAGTTTGCTTTTTTTTTTGCATGTAAATATTCATGTAATGAGTGACCAAACATATATTTGATTGGGTGAAACATGGCCAAAATATTGAATTAGAATTTATTAAATTGGGTGGGAAACATGCATTAATAGATACAACTGCATTCAACTTATGCAGACATATTCCTTAAAATAAAATGTATTCTACATCAAGTCCCTAATTTAAAGGTGCAGTCATTCCATGTCATGAGTAGCACTTCATACAAAAACGGTGAAATTCATAAAACATCACTTCCATAAATATTATTTGCTACTGTCTTTAGCTGGTTAGCATTCCTCAAAAGTGATCACAAAAAAGCCCATATAATTAACATTTAATTCCTATTTTTAAATCTGATCTGACGGGAAATGGATTCTGTTTTTTGTAGTGGTTCGTTTGGCAGGAAGCAAGATGATGCTGTGACTTCTACAGCTTCCAGCTCCTCTGTTACCACAACGACAAGCACCAACTCCTCTATTACCTCACCTACAGGTCAACGCAGGTATATGTACACAAATGGACAGTTTCTCAGCCTGCACCTAGAAAACTGTGCTAGTGAATGTACAACACATGGAGAATGCTTACAACCAACTGCTACGTTGGTTAACAGATCACTACATTAGTTAGCTTTGTTCTAAATGATTAAGGGAGAAAGAACGTGTGTCATCCTACTACTGATCTCTAGATGATAGGCACAACGTTTTATAGATAATGTTTGTGATACATTTGCAGACATTTCGTTGTAACTCACTGTGTGTGTAGGTATTGGTTGGATGACAGTGCAGAGAAGGAGAAAGAGTCTGCAGCTGTTATCCCAACTATCAACACTGCATCCACTACCACCTCCACCACAAGCACTGTACTAGGCTCTGATGGCCGAGAGAGACGCAGGTACACACACACACACACACAGACGTACACACTCACCCAACAAAACCAAAGGTCTGATTATGAAAATCATTCATCAGAAAATTTTATTCACCCACTTCTTATTCAGTAGCGCAACGCTTTCAGTCTGAGCTTATCATTATTCCACATTGAATTGTGCACCTTGAATGAGAGTTAGTATTTATTCAGACTTTATGCTGCACCTTAAAAATGCAGCTTCACAAAACTGGAGTAAAAATGTATTCCCCCTGTATTTTCCATTTCACATTATTTGAGCACTTCAAACGAGAACATTAGAGAATAAGGTGTAATTTAGCTTCTTTTTGTAGTTATCTGATCCACTTTAAATAGTCAACTTCCCAAGTCTTGCTGATAACAGCTGTATTTATGATAGTAAAATCTGTCTGTTATATAATAAGCTAACAGAGGATTTTAAATCACATTTGTATTAAAGATAGCCATCAGTAATAGCTGCGTAATATATACATTTTATGTTGAAATATACTTTGCTTGTCTGTGTCTTCCCCACTGTTCTATTTGTCTCCAGCAGGCTCCACCTACTGGAGTTTCTCTCTTTTCCTTTTAAGGCCTGTTAACTCTGCACTCTAACTCACAGTAACTGAATGTTTCTGCATTAGATCAGGAAGCAGGGGGTTATTTTTAGCAATAATATGTATATATAATATTATTTTTACATTCTTACAACTGGATTTTATACACACTTCATTCTGTTTATTGATATTGTCATTCATTTGGTCTTTTATGACATAAAGCGTTCTAATATATACAGTATAAAACATCTGTGCCTCATATCAAAAGGAAATATTTAACTACATATTTAAGTGTTTCCCTAATGACTTGTGATTTCAAACGTTGAAATTAGTTTTGTGTGAGCAGTTTATATACAACATTACTTTTTGAATAGTCAATAGTTACTGTTTGATATTGAACCTGAACCTGAGTTATTGATAATGAATTTGAATCAAATGCTTTTAATCTTTATCCCTTTCATGGAATAGAATTTTTCTTTATTCTATCAAATCAATTTCCTAACTGTGTATGCACCCGTCTCTGTTCACTTTTGTAGATCTTATCTGACTCCTGTTCGTGATGAAGAGTCAGAGTCTCAGAGGAAAGCTCGATCTCGACAGGCTCGTCAGTCTCGCAGATCCACTCAGGTAAATTTTGTTCTGTCACAATCTTTGTTCTTTACTCTCGTTTTAATAGCACATAACATTATAGTGAATATCATTTATGCTTGTGGGGTTGGGGAGCATAAGTGGTAATGGCCTTGGAAAAACATATACAAGTACATAAACACATTTTCATCATTTGTGACATGAACTGCTATTTTGACATGCAGACTTCATAGGGTAGTTGCGTCTCATTTAAGAACTGCCATAAAAATAAGTGGGCCCAAAGTCTTTTTTAGTCCACGATTTGCTAAATATTGACAGTATGCACTAAAATCTTCTACTGATGTCATATTAACAGAATCTATCAAAGTAATCATAAAATATTATCAATCTCTATATGATAAACATGAGTAGTTATCCTGGGAAGGCCCACCAAACAAACATCATGCCACGGTACATCCACTGTTTTCAACTGCGACAAGCCACAAAAATGTATCTGAACTTGAACTGAGCTAATGTGGTGGCTGTCACTTCTCTGAGTTAAAGTGTTGAATCTTATTAAGTGATCGTCACATTTTATTCCTGCAGGGTGTGACCTTGACTGATCTCCAAGAAGCAGAGAAAACGATTGGCCGCACTCGTCCCACTCGTTCAAGAGAGGAGGAGAAACAGGACAAAGAGAAACAGGACAAAGAAAAACAAGAAGCCGACACAAAAGAGCCCGAGACCAAGGAGACTGAGACAAAGGAAGATGATTACAGGTCTCGCTATCGCTCCTTTGAAGAGGTGAGGAGAAACTATTTTCTTTGTGAAGATTGTATCTGTTTTGATCACTGAAATCAATATAATGGCCATGTTTAACATAGTTTCTAAAATGGATTTCTCTATGAGGACATTAAAATGGAAAATTGCTGTCATCGCATCCTGTGATTATTTCCAAACCCACATATTGTCCTGTGTACATTTTCCCTCTGAATTCTCAGTTTTGCTGATGATAAGAAATCAAAATATGAATTTAGTTATGCTAAAAAGTGAACATGACCAGATGATAATCCTCATCAGAATGCCCCATACCCACATGTAAACGGGTCAAATTTGAAACTGTTTAGTTTTTCAAAAATTCCATTCACCTCTATCTCCCCTCTAAATCCAAATATGGTCATGGCATGCAACACAGAAAAATATGCAAATCAGTGGTCAGTTTTATCAAAAAACAAAATGAAAAACGAGTCCGTATCACATTCGTCCAACTCTCACAACTCACAACAATAGTGCAGTCTGATACCACACACACATTAAACCTTTTTTTCTGTATATAGATGTTTTGGCTCAGATACATACATGAGATTTAAAGGTTTGCTGAAGAAATCAATAAAGATTAGAAAATGATGTAAACATGTTTTTGAATGAGTCTTATTTGTTTGTTACCTGACCTCTTGCATTAAATATTTTGTTCTAATAAGCAATCTTTTATTGGTTAAAGGAACCTTTTTATTTATTTCACATCAACATATTCTGCTCTTAGTAATTTATTTAAACGTATTATTTCTTCTTTAAAATTCCAAACACACTCAATCTCTGCCATAAGATAACAGAAATGTGGCTTGTTTGATGGTGGTTAATATCCAGACTTGTTCCATGATTTCAGTGACTGATGACTTAGTGTTTGTATATTTTCAGCGTTACCGAACATCATCTCTGAGCTCCACCACGCCGGCCTCCACTCTGCCCTCTTCCTCCAGCAGCTATTCATCCCTCTATAGCTCCTCCTCTTCCCCACTTAACCGGCCCAACAGCCTGAGTGGTATCAGCTCGTCGTACAGCCGCTCCAGCTCTGCCCGTGATGCTGAGAAAGGTAAGATATTAAAATTCTTGTCTGAAACTATACAGGGCGGCAGGGAAGCGCAGCAGGTTAGTGTCGCAGTCTCACAGCTTCAGGGACCTGGAGGTTGAGGGTTTAAGTCTTTCTCCAGGTGACTGTCAGTGAGGAGTCTGGTGTGTTCTCCCCGTGTCCGTGTGGGTTTTCTTCCGGGTGCTCCGGTTTCCTCCCGCAGTCCAAAAACACAGGTGGATTGGTGACTCGAGTGTCTGTAGGGGTGTGTGTGTGTGTTGCCCTGTGATGAACTGCCTGACACCCAATAATTCCGTGTAGTGCTGGGCGATATGAGCGCAAATCAATATCACGATTAATTGTACGTTTTACCACGATTATGATTAGTGAATGATTATTTTGTTTTTGTTTTTTTTTGACTCAGTGACGAGACTTGCACTGTAAATCTGTTCCCGTATTAAAGCTGAGATATTTTTTCTAATGTTGCTGGGAGCTTTTTACTCTCGTTTTTTGAGCACTGTCTATATTTGGTATGTGATTGTGCTTTAGTCGCTGAAACAGTTTTTTCTCAGTGTTTGACTTATTTTTGTTCAGTGTTGTCTTCATTATAATCAAAACACAATGCAGCCAACCCACAGACGCTGTGTTTTTCTTTGGTGCAAACTGCTCAAGTCGCTCGGTCTGCTTTGGCATTTCGGTTGCTTCCATGTGGCAGATAGGGGAAGAATCACATGACTACAGCTTGGTAGCATGGTTTTAAAGGGATAGTACATGAACAACCCTGATAAGCGGTTAGAGACAATGAATAATGAATGATGAAAGTATATATTAATGTAATGACTTTACACGTCTATGCTATTTCAACTTAAATAATGCAAACATGGCATTCTGGTGTCAGTCCTCATATGCTGGGGGCTTAATACCCTGGTAACCCATGGTTGGCTAACCCTGTCCACTGTGACCTTAGGAACATGTGCAGCTGTATGTACATGTGTGGACATATAGTGTATGAAGGGAAAGTGCTATGCAGTTTTTAGGGTAATATATGGGTTTTTGTGTTTTAGTAGAGGTCGATAAGAAAGAGGCGGAGAAAGAAGCAGAGGATAAAAGTCAAATTCGTTCCATAAGAGATCGCCGACGACCTCGAGAGAAACGGCGCTCCACTGGAGTTTCATTCTGGACACAGGATGTAAGATACACAACACACATTTAAAATGCACAGAAAATATACATATCTCTGAACCTTATTTCCACAATTGCAAGGACACTTAATTCACTTGAAATTTCATTTAATGAACAAAAGATTTTAGTGCTTCTGATGATGAATCTAATTATATGTTATATATAAACAGATCTAGGAACTGGGAGGAAAAAGAGGATGTCTGACAGAGGGATGTTTATCACTGGGTCACAGCACTTTTTTTTCCATCTCAGATGATGGAGCGAATTTAAAAAAAGAATTTCTCATCTTGTTTAGAAAATACATCCTCACGTGTTGAAATAGGATTGGATTCTGAGTAGTGTTGAACTTGGACTCTAATGCTCAGTGTTAAAGAGATGGTGATATCACAAGCCCACACTTGCATCATTAATGTGAGAGTAAACCTCTCTTTTACTGTAATTATAGAGTGACGAGAATGATCCAGAACAACTGTCAGACTCAGAGGAAGGTAGCACTAAAGGAGAACCTCAGGTAAATATCACATCATGACCTTGTGAACTTACCATCCCACCTGTTCACCTTTTATTACATTTAGCAATCGCAGTTGTACCTGTACATTTGTTGATATTCGTCATTTATTGAGTTCAAATATGAATTCATCTTTATTATAAATTTTAACCATTGTTGATTTTTTTTTTTTCTTTCAAATATCTGTGAAGCACTCCTCTGGCTTTAAGAGAAATTAGGTTTGCTTTATTATTTTGTTGTGATTCTGCTGATGGATCCACAGTGCAGTGAAAAATATTATAGTGACACCTAGAGCCCTGGTAATGTTAGAGATTCTGTACTCAATCTAATGTAGACATGGCTGGCCCATGGGTGCATTAACTATTTGAATTATGGCGTACAAAGCAGTTTGGTAATTTATCTCATGTGAGTGGACCTTTTATAGGATAAATTTGCAAAAATAATAAGCCAATTTCAGATATGTGATTGTAAAACGCACTTTTTAAATGCCGATTTGTTCATATTGCTCCACCTCTAGCTTCAGAATATTTCTGGCCTTTTTGATTTGGATAAGATAATAATCTAAACTTCTTGATAAGATTTCATTAAATAATTCCCTCAGTTTTCAAGAGTCGTTGTTCATGATCATGTGAAACGTGACTGTTCCAATCAGCTCTTTAAAATAATAATAATAAAGAAGATTATCAAAACACAGACAAAATTAAAATAATCAAAATGTGTATTGGTGTGAGTCAGCAATGAAAAAGAGAAAAGACCTCAGAGAAAGAGAGCAAATAATTTGACGAGATTATAAAAAAGCTAAATAAAATAAATGAATAAAACAAAACATTTGTTTCAGATGTGTTTGTGTTTAATTATGACTAAAACACTAAATTGTAACTTTTTTTCCCCCCTCTACACAGAGTGACAGGTTGTCCAGGTATGTGAGGTACACTTTTTATTAGATTTATCTTTTAGAATTTCCATCAGTTAATGTTCTATGCAGGTTTTTATAATAATTACAAGCTGGGTTTTTTTTTTTTTTTAATTCATGTTCAGAAATGACGCTTTGTCCTCAACCACATTGTCCAGTGACAGATATGAGCATCTTGACAGTCGTGGATACAGAGAGGGACGCCGGCCGTACTCACGACTTGACAGAGATGATACCACTGACTACAAGAAGGTATATCACCTGCCTCCTTTTAATAATAATAATAATAACTGTATAATTGCATTTCCTAAACAAGATGCTTAATTAGCTTAACTTTTTCCTAGGTTGTTACTAGGCATGTCTAGATAATGCACAAATAATAGCTGAAGAAGTTTAACTGCTGTACCCATTACCTGACATATCAGCAGAAAGAAAACATTTGACAAGACATTTAAATGCATCATTTATTAAATGTTCTTCTCAACAGTTTGTTTGTAAACATAGTGACTTGTGTTGGAATAACAAAGAAAGGAATGGGAGGTTTTGTCATGTTTGGAACTGTAGCTGGACAGCTAGTCTTAGATATGTGAGCTAGCAAACACCACGGAACATACCTATACCATATGTGAATATATGTATTTCATTAAATCAGAAGCTTTTTTTAATGTTTGTGTGTGTGTGTGTGTAGCTTTATGAACAGGTTCTAGCTGAAAATGAAAAGCTTAAGGCTCAGTTACGTGATACAGATCTGGAACTGACTGATCTAAAAGTGCAGTTGGAGAAGGCCACTCAGGTGAGACATACACAACTAAGATGGATACACACAAACCTGAGGTACCTATACACACTCTTGAGCTATATGCACACTCATGTACTCTCACTCACTATACAGAGGCATACACACAACTGACAGAAGAGCACTTGAAACATTAAAGGAGCAATCTGTAATATATTTACAGTTTTAAATCATACAGTGACCAGTATGTGTCATCAGAGATTAAAGAAACATAGTAAGTGGCATCCCTGAGAGGAATGCTGAAGCTCGTATATTCTCTTTGAGCAGCGCCCATTTTGGAGCGGAGCTCTCTTAGCATTCCTGCCTGAGATCCTGCCCTCTGTCCAATCACAGTAGAGTAAACAAAACCCAGGTTGTCAGGTGAAACACAGTTAGCTACAGCCACGGAAGTGAGCAAGCGTTAATGTTTAATTTTACTGGACTTATAAACCTTGGCATCCTGCTAAGAGATGTATGACCAAAGATGGCATTAAAATGAGAAGAATATTGCAGATCTATTTGAAACATGGAGGCAGCTTAGAGCCCAGAAAGACTGAGGTATGCAGATTTGGCTATTTTCTCCTTAACAGGTAAGCAAGTCATTACTGAAAAACTGTAAACATACAGATGCAGGACACAAACACCAAGGTTTGTATGTTATAGAAAAAAAGTGAGTATAAATGGGATATTTAGGCAAAATCGTTTTAGCAGTGACAGTCTAAAGATCTTAAACTAATGTTTGTGTAGGCTGATTTCCCCCAACCAGGACTTCATGTCTGGGGAGGAAGAGGAGGGGCAAAAAATACTCCCTCTCTCTCCACTGTTTTGAATAAGAACTCATTTTAACCGCTTGCTGTCAGTATTACAGATTTGTCCTTTAAGTCTGATATACACAAACAATCGAGACTAATATACATGAAGGAAATATGCACAAAAACATAGCTAATCACACTTACCTGATAATTGCACAGCTCAGAACTGGAGAACATTTTAAGCTACTTGTACTTTCTGTGTACTTTCATCACTGTTGAGACAGAATCATAATAAATTTGCCTTGATAATGACATTTTATAAATAATTATATTTTTTGTGTTATAGAGACAGGAACGCTTTGCTGATCGATCACAGTTGGAGATGGAGAAAAGGGTAATGCTCATCACACAATTACATACTTTATTTTCCCTAAAATACAACAAAATAGCAAGAAACCATTTTTCTTAGTGTATTTTCAACCCTAACTCCAATGAAGTTGGGACGTTGTGTAAAACATAAATAAAAACAGAATACAATGATTTGCAAGTCTTTTTCAACCTGTATTCAATTGAATACACTACAAAGACAAGGTATTTAATGTTCAAATGGATAAACTTTATTGTTTTTTTTTGCAAATGTTCACTTATTTTGAATTTGGGGCCTGCAACATGTTCCAACATGCAAAGTTTACCCATTTTAACATTAAATATCTTGTCTTTGTACTGTAATCAATTGAATACAGGCTGAAAAGGATTTGCAAATCATCTTATTCTGTTTTTGTTTGTTTTATACAACGTCCCAACTTTATTGGAATTGGGGTTGCACTTTTTTGCACAATGTGAGCAGTTTATAGCCTAGGCTGTAGATATGAAAGTGAAAGTATTTTAATGTTAATGGGCATTATAATCATATAAATATTTATGCATTAATCAATGTTCTACTACTGTTTGTGATCAAAACATCTCATCTGTACTTCTGAGAAACAACAGAAAAATTTTAAACCCAGTGCAACACCAACCCAACCCTTGGAGGAGAATAATGGTGTGGTGTTTGAGGGGAAAATTATTGATCTTGGGAGTGGAAAAGCTTAGGCTGGTGAATGTTTGTTGTAAAAAAATGTTGATCATTGAAGAATGCAGGGCGGCACGGTGGCGCATCTGGTAGTGTCGCAGTCACACAGCTCCAGGGGCCTGGAGGTTGTGGGTTCGATTCCCGCTCCGGGTGACTGTCTGTGAGGAGTTGGTGTGTTTTCCCCGTGTCCACGTGGGTTTCCTCCGGGTGCTCCGGTTTCCTCCCACAGTCCAAAAACACACGTTGCAGGTGGATTGGCAACTCGAAAGTGTCCCTAGGTGTGAGTGTGTGAGTGAATGTGTGTGTGTCTGTGTTGCCCTGTGAAGGACTGGCGTCCCCTCCAGGGTGTATTCCCGCCTTGCGCCCAATGATTCCAATGATTCCAATGACCCCCCGCGACCCTAAATTGGATAAGCGGTTACAGATAATGAATGAATGAATTGAAGAATGCAGTTTTCTGAAGACTAATGCATGTTTGAGCGGTTGCTGGTTCTTTGTTGAGAATGAATGGCAGTGGTTGTGAAAGTATGTAGTATGGTGAAAATTGTGTGGTGCATTGTTGCGCATGTGGTACATATGTTTAAGAAGTGACCTCACTGATAAATTTTGTGGAGAGTGAGGAAGTAGGTGTGTGGGTTTTTGTTTGTTTTAAGAGTTTGATGGAGAAAGTTTGTGTTTGTTTGTAAATAGTTGATGTGTGGTAGGGATCTGTTGTCTTTGGTGAAGAAAGTTGTAGATAATGGGTAACACCACTACCTTCCACACAGCAAACTAAGTTTTGATTCCCAGCTTGGACAGGAATTCTACACTATGCCGATATCCTTGGACAAGAGCTACAGCACTGTATTATCCCCTACATTTGTAATATTAATAAGGAAAACTAATCTGTAATTTACTCCAGAAAATACATCTGCCAAATCCTGTAAATGTTGGGTTGGTGTCTGGGTTATTAATTATCTATAGAGCTCTCTGGAGCTGCGTCTAAAGGCCAGTTTATGGTGCTGTTTTGAACATATGCTGTTGGTAGCGTGTAGGTCCCATGTAAACCCTACACCATAATCTGACACGTACTTCCTCAGAATTTTAAGGGCACTTACACATACTACAGCATAGACTCTGCATTAAGTCAACGCAGAAGCATAAATTGGCCTTAAGTGATTTTGATGTTTATAAAGATGATGATGATGATTACAAAGGTACTTGTCCAGCCCATAACTCCTCCAACTGGTTTATGTCTGAAGGTTGCTGGCCGATCTCAGTACAGATTGGGGGCTATGGGTAAAGTTTAATAAAGTTTTCTGGTTCTGCTGTTGGCTGAATCTACCTGCCTGTCACACCCAAGGGGGTGGGACCAACCCCATCAGCCAATCACAAAAGCCCTGTGTCACCAGTGTGTGTTTGAATTTTTATGCAACGTGTGGTCACTTTTCGGTCCAGCTCTATAGCGTGTGTATATTTACAGTTGTGTGGGAAATATTTGTAAGTCATTAGTCAAATGATATGCTTTGTTGATTTATTTAATTCCCCCCCCCCAAAAGAAAAAAATAATAATAATTGCTGATTTTAAAGAAACAAAGTAATTTTACAAAAACTGTATTCATGAAAATGAATATTTTCCCCTGTTAACAGCAACAAATAAAATTGCTTCGTAGTTTTGGAATTAACTTGTTTATTATCCTTAAAGTGAGTCCTATCTCATAACATGAAGGGTCGTTGGAGGAAGTGACAAATTGCTCCTTTAATATTTCCCTTAAATTCGAAACTACAAACTTCCTTTTTTTTCCCCCCAAAGGACTTTTTTTTTTTTTTTTTTTTGCTTTTTTTTTTTTTTTTCAATTTTCAAATGCAATTTTTGCATTTTCAATTGGGAAAATAATCTACAGAACTATGTTCTCTATAGAGACTTTTCACTGATTTCCACTTAAAACATCAACAAAACATGCCTTTTGACCATGGGTCCAAATGTTTTACACACAACTATATGTAGGTATTTTTTGGTTTCTCTCTTTTTCTCTTCTCCTGATCATTTAAAAACCTGCATGTGCTTTTCATCATGAATTGAACACACATCTCCATAAAAAGTATTATTTAGACATTACTTTTGCATGACTGACTGCTGTTTTGTTGGTATATAATATTTTATATATTAATGGAAGTTATGTATACTTTTTAAACAATTTATGTTACATTTATAGATTTAGCAACAGGGTAAATTTTGTAAAATCATAAGAAAATTATGTAAATCTTGAGATTGAATTTTGAAAATTACAACATGTTCAAAATTAAAATAAGTGTAGGATGATTTTTTTCTCATTTAAATAGAATTTTGAATCAATTATGGACTTTTTAAAATAATTTATTTCCATTTTTCATTTTCTTATATATATTGATATTTGAAATCTTATATTTTTCAGTTGCAGATTTTATGTTTTCATGGTTTTCTTTTTTGGGTCACAGATCTTATTTTCACTTTCGGATCCTTTTTTCAATCTCAGATTCTTGTTTTTTCAGTTTCAGACTTCTGAAACATTATACCATGCCCCTCTCCGCTGATGTCCCGCCTCCCACACGAAAACAGGGCCAAAAGTGGAGGGGGAAATAAAAGAATCTGAAAGTGAAAATAAGATGTGACTGAAAAAAAGATGAAGCTAAAAAAAAATGTTTGAAACTGAAAACTAAATCTGCAACTGAAAAACATAAGACTTCAAATATCAACAAATATTTGAAAGTCAAAAAATGAAAATAAATTCGTCAAAATTCTATTTAAACTGAAAAAATTCATCCTACGCTTATTTTAATTTTTAATACATTGTTGTATTTTTCAAAGTTCAGTGTCAATATTTGAACTTTCAATTTAGTTTTTTTTTTTCCTCCCCCACAATGAACAAAACATTTGACCCATATTTAGCTGGGTATATTTTACCAGTTACCGCAACCCTGAAATGGATTAAGCAGCAAAGATGATGATGAGGATGATAAATTCCCATTCATGACCAACATGTTCTAGGTCATTAATAATCTCAGCCACATACGCCCCGCCCACAACTTGAGAGCCTGAGACTTTCAGTGCACTAACCTCGCCTTACCGCCAGAATTGTCAGTTGCATTCTGATTGGCTACCTGTACATCCGCATTTTTAACTTAATATCAGTTTATCAAATCTCAAAAATGTTACATAAATTTGTAAGTATTTTTATGGCTGTTTTAAATAGAAATCAAAGAAATGCAGGGTTGTCTGAATTTTGCACAGTATAGTGGGTACATTTAAAACATTTACTATAACATTAACTTCACGTTTATCTTCTGTCTCATGTTTTTGTTTCCCCTCCATAGTTACCTAAGTGTTCCAGATTGTGCTGAATAAGCTTTTGTTCTGCAACAAGACATTTCCCTCAGAGTATTTGTGACATTCCTAAGGCTGTATTCATTCACCCAATAATGGGTTTACACTGCCAACTAGGACACCCTGAACTGTCCTTTAAAGCACATTTATTTTGCCTTTTATTCACCACAGACGTAGTTACATAGTATGGTCTAAAGTTT
Organism: Hoplias malabaricus; assembly: GCF_029633855.1. Taxonomy (NCBI): domain Eukaryota; kingdom Metazoa; phylum Chordata; class Actinopteri; order Characiformes; family Erythrinidae; genus Hoplias; species Hoplias malabaricus. The sequence goes on from NC_089803.1 coordinate 63,616,566, forward strand.
TTGGACATCTGCTTGGTGTTGCTTGAGAAATTAACAGCATTAATCGAGAGTTAATTCCTCTTTGTGGCAGTAATGGTTTCTACACTTCTACAAAGGCTTTAAACTGAGGATTAAGACATTACTGAGAGGATTTGATTGCATTTTGCCATTAGAGCATTTGTGAAGTCAGGTACACTCATCCCAAAAGAATTCTTTAAAAAAACAAAGGAAAAAAACTACACACCACAGAACAGTGATGGGGGCTTTATATCCTTCAGGCAGATGCTTTGCACTAAGTATTAAGACACTCTTAGGCTATAGTGTCCCATTGGTTTCATGCATTTCTATTGAGATTATTCAAGGTACATGTGATGCACCTTTATTTAGCTGAATTCACTCGTTTTGAAGTGTGTTTACAAACTTATAGGCATATAATATATTTATTCATTTTACTATACATTTTAAGCTCTGCACTTAGTGTTTACATGTTTGTTTGTTTGTTTTTCCCACATTTTCCAGCTGTTCACATCATACATCACCATCAGTTTGTAACTGTGTACATGTTTGTTTGTGGAACGTCAACTTCTCTAACCAGTGTATATTTGTGTGTCCACAGGAAAGAAGAGCTCTAGAAAGGAAGATTTCTGAAATGGAGGAGGAGCTTAAGGTATGAATGCACTCAGACACAGAGACACTTATAAAAATAAAGGGGAATTTCACACATTTTTTCAGATTTTCCTACCTTTAATACTAGATTTGTTGAAACAAAAATGGAGTTTTGTCAGTAATACTTTATAAGACCACATGACAACTAAGATAAACCTAAATAAACAGTTATAAAAGCTTTTTCCAACAAGCATTCATTACCATAACACCTTCTAAAAACTGACTAAGGCAGCCTTTATGGCAACTGGTATAAGGTTTCCAAGATGTTTGTTTGTCACCGGTTAAGTCCGGTGTTAGAGGCGTAAAACAAAAGGATGGAGGGTTGTTGTGGTGTGAAGTAGTTGATGATTGTTGATGACTTCTTTACAGATGTAATGATAGTAGCCAGGTCTCTACAGGTGTCTGTCTACAATACAAATATATACATTTATTTACTCTCCACGTCCACCAGTTCCACTGGTCTAAAGAATTTATTCTGGAAGATGATGGAAAATCTTGAAAACATTTATTGCTGTGTCTTTGTTTCTCTGAAATTTGTCATATTGTGTGTGTGTAAGTGTGAGAGAGAAATTGGTTTGATGGCCGAATTTATGATTTTACAGAAATACTGCAAACATTCATTGAACCTTTTAACTTCATACTTTTCACTCTTTTTCTCATCCAATTTTCCCTTTATTTCTCCAGCCTTCTTCTGTATTTTTTTCTCACTTGCTTTTTAATCTCTCTCTTTATAATCTGTGCTCTCTAGGTTCTTCACTTTTTGTCTCTCGCTCTAAATTCTTTTGTTTCTCTCTTTTTTCTTCACCTTTCTCATTCCTCCTTTGCCCTCTTCTGTCCACCTTCTCCTTCTCTTTCCATATTTCTCAACTTTCCCTTATGTTTCCTCTACTTTGAATGCTTCTGTATTCACTTTTGTTCTTTCCAACTTGCTGCACTCTCTCTCACACCCTCTCTTTGTGTTCTCTCTATGTATATATCTCTCTTCTCTCTGTAGAGTCTGCCTGAGATAAAGCAGGTCCAGTCTCTGAGGGGTTTTAATGAGCGTTTACTGGCTGAGAATAGGGCTCTCTCTCGAGTGCTCTACAGACTTTCGATTGCCCACTCGCCCTCAGCTGACCTCTGACCCCCAACACACACTTTCTCTCAAACACACACACCCCTGCAGCCCCATCCACACACACAGGTGTGCTCTGACTCAACCCCTCCTGAAAAGAAATAAACCCTGCATTCATAAAAGGTGTCACCCCCTGTTTTTCACAGTACAATTTATTACTGATTATTAAATTCCATATTTTGGTGCATCTAAGCACATCATGTACACTGAAATTTGCCATGCACAGTAACATTTGTTTAATTAATTGTAACTGATTCTAATAATAAAATAATGAATATATAAAGTCCTGAGTGAATATAAGAGATCTATGAATAAGATCTAATGAAATTAACTTTGAGAATAATGTTGAATAAATTTGAATTTCAATTAATTTCCAAGATTGATCAGAGTAACAGATACCTTGAAAGTCTTCAGTTTTAATCTCAAGGTGTCGAGGCTTATGTCAAACAATTATTTTAAAGTGTGTCAGTGCAGTATAGGATTAAAAATGAATTATCTGAATGTTATTACATTTCTCATAATGAGAAGTCTTTACTTCTGGAAGTATATATAAGTAACTAATATAATATATATTTCATGATATTAAGCTTAAAATTAAATGTTGATTCAAATTTTTGTTCTTAAATAAATTGTACTGTGGGGTAGACTTTGCTCTTTATTATGGTTTTTTTTTTTTTTTTTTTTTTTTTTTTTTTTTATAATCTTTTGGATTCTTGGTCTTGGTTTGGTATTTTATTGGTTAATTTAGCACCAGTTCTGAGTGATTTGCTGTGCAGCTCTGTGTGGATTGTTCTGGCCTTTTCCTGCATGAAATGCTTGGGCATTTTGAAAATATTTGGAGATTTTTTTTATTTATTTATTTATTGGTGGTAGAGTCTTGATCTGGTTCCACTGTTTTCTCTGCCTGAAGAGACTCTGAAGGGTTGCATGGCTTCAGCATTTTTTAAAATTTGTTGAAACAATACAGATTATGTTGGCAATTCTTTTGTGTAATTTAAGCACACTGATTTCTTTCATTTGAAAATTAAAGTAGTAGTTTGTATAAAAGTCTAATTTACAGTTGTCTTTCATTATACACAGTGTAGTTCACAAGTCAAGACATGTTCTGCAGGTTTCCTCTGTAGTTTTACACTGTGCTATAAGGATGATGTACCTAAGAATCTTATGAGCACGTTAGCACTGTGCTAATGCTAGACGCTAATCTCCCACTACGTGGTGGTGTTCAATAATGCTAAATAGACCTATTAAGTGTTTTCTGACATCGTCTCTCACACATCTATAAACATAATAGCTGCTGCTAACATTTAACAAGTGCTAACAGTTTAGCTTATGTCTATAGAGAAGAGAGAGATTCATGGTCAGAAATCAATTATTGTTGTTACACTACCACTAAAAGCAAAACAAAAATTGAGCCAGTTGTATGATTTACCATGACGCCAAGTAGCACTTATTAATTACGTTAGCCTTTTAGCTACACAGTACCACTAATTATGGTGACAACATGAATATGTATACCTGGACAGGACAGAAAACAGTACCTCAGAGATCAAAACATTTGGTGTATATCCAAAAGCAATTTAAATCACCACAAAACAGAAATTTGTAAAATAATAGTTAAATCAGTCTCAGAGGGCAGGGAAGCTATCATACAGGACCTCTATATGTCTATAGAGCTATAGACAGCTATACTTAGCCTTGCTTTTCGAGTCTAGAACTAAAGCACACTTCAGACATAAAACATAAAACAAAGAATACATTTGGGGTTGGAGGGGAAATGGCTGTCGGTCGGTTGGTTTGTCAGTAGATCGGTCTGTCTCTGTCAATCAGTCGTTGTGGGGTAAGGGCCCAAAATATTTATAATCATATCTTCTATTACGCTTGTAGTTTTTATTTACATTCTGTTTTTGGACCCTATTTTTTTCCGGCTGGGTTTCGTATCATGTTTTTGGAGATTTTATGAAGCGCTTTGTTTTTTATTTTATTTTTTTTCTACCCCCCCTTCCCCCTCCACTTTGTAACACCTTTATAACTTTCCCCACTGAGATAAAGCTGGCAGGGCACAGTTTGATTAAATCACTGAACTGTAATAGGGAATAGAAGTATCAGGACAGGGCTTGAGCTTAACCATGGTAATGGAGGAAATAAAAAAATAAATAAAATAAAAAAAGTCATAAGCCAGTCATATGGCCAGTGCTAGTTCCAGTAACCGCCCCCCCACACAAAATTACTGCCATTACAGTATACTATACCTGACTGGTTAGTGGCTAGATTTTATGATTTTAAACACAGTTCTGTAATCCTGACATGAAATCAGACATTTCCTAAAAAGGAAAATATTGTGCAAATAATTACACTGTGCTTCTTGTCCAATTTTAATAGGAGCCATTTACATTTTTATGTCAAAAAGGAGACTACTATTCCACAGTGGTGGGGTTTAAGCAAATAAACATGGTCATTTTCCACTAGTAATTGCCACATATAAAATTTAAACTTTGCTCTATTGTAAATTTAAAGTAGTTCTGACCTCAGGACAACAGCAGAGTGATGCATCGACACTGTGGTGGTGGTGTGTGGTTCTAGGACAACGGGACAAGACACAGCAGTGAGGCTGGATGTTTTAAATACCAGTGTCATTGCGGGACTGAGATTTGTCCACCAACCAAAAATATCCAACCATGAACATCCTATGACTGCTGACGTAGGACTAGAGGGAATGGGAACACCCCATGCACCAACACAGGATTACAGTCTGTATTTGTGAAACTATAAAGAGCATCTGTATGATTAGTGAAGCTGATTTAAATGGGCGATGATTGTAGAAACACAAGTCACTTTAATGTTCTCAGTACCAGTCAATTGTTTGGACAATGTTTCCTTTGTTTTGGGCCATTTTCCACATATTGTGAATGTACAGTGTCAGTAAAAAGTTTGGACACACCATTCAATGGTTGTTCTTTTGTTTTTATTATTTTCTAAGTGGTGAATTAATGGAAGACATTAAAACTATGAAGGAACACATATGGAATTATGTAGTACAAAAGTGTTAAACACACCAGAATGTTTTAAACTTTAGATTCTTCAAAGTAGCCAAGTTGATTTAACTTTTTCAAAATCTTTCCTCATGGCAGTCCGTATTATTTGAGGTTATCATCCAGTCCCTAGTTTTACCAGTTAATGCATGATTTAAAATAATGTGTGCTGTTGATTTAACAAATTCATGTGATTAAGGAGAATCTGAATGAAAATTCCTATTTCTTATTTGTTTTATATTATTTTTTGTATTTACAGATTATATATAACTTTATACAAGCACCATGCTTACTGAATATAAATATATATAATTATCTTAGGTGTCTAAGACTTCTGCACAGTACTGTATATTGTTTCAAAGCATGGTTTTTGAATTTTAAGAGGTGCATTTTTATTTTGTCCTACGTTATTAAATGAAGACTTAACGTTTTTAAAGTGGGACATTTTAACCTAATAAACCTTTAAACCTAACAACTCTGATCTCTTAAAATGGCAGCTGGCATTACGTTCAAGTGTTTGTCTTGGAACAAAGCCTGAAAACAACATGTGCTGATTCTTTTAGAGGAAATACCAAATCATTCAACCCTAACTGCCACTTAACACCAATTATCTTTTTAAAATCATAACAGCCACGACACGTATTAAAAGTACAAAGAAAGGAACATCTTGTACTTACAGCAAGCCTAAAAATTTCTGATTGTAATGAGAAAAGCTTTGAGTGCCAGAGCACTGTTTTTGACTGATGACGTTTTCCATGTTTAATATTCATGTTTAATTTGTCACCTTTTGCCAATCATATGGTGAAATTGTTTAAAAATATAAATAAACAAAGGATGACACTAACTAATCATGTATTCCTGATTTCATCTTGAACCACTGGTATGGAGTCAAAAAAGGGTCAAAAAGATTTTGAGTTTGTAGAACAACAATCACAAATGTAACAGACTTTGTAACTGTGTTTGAGCAACTACATACACGTAATACTAAAATCCACAAATGTATTAGAATGCACAAATTAAACACCCAGCAATAATAATAATTTAAATTCACAAATATGAAAAAAAAGATTTGCCTTTGTAAATCAAATGTTGTGAATGTGTGAATCAGTACCTTCTCAAACGGCTTAAAATGTGCAAGAGCAAACCTTTTTAAGGTTCCAAATGTGACAGTGGGAGTTTTTGAATGAGGTGGTAAAAAAATCCACACATTTGCCTTCTCTGCTGCGTGTGCGAATCTCTTTTTGCAGTTGCGGATTTAAGACCCTGTTTTGACGGCCAATTGATGGACCAATAGGAAAGCTTTAGCTGGACCAATCACATCGCGAGGTTTGTTTTACCAATCGGAATCATTGATTTGTTGCTGTCAACCATAGTGCTTTTCCACCAAATGAACTCCGGTTCTTGAACCGGTTCAGTTCCTGATCTTGGAACCTTGGTTCTTTCCAGTGAACCACGGCGTTTCTACGGACAGCAGAGAAACGTAACCAAGAGCCACAGCTCTGACCAACGCGCATGGATTCGCGCCTAACTGCACCAGAATCACATAAAAATGGGCCGTATTCCTGTTTTTGTCATAATATTTATTTATATGAAACGTTGTAACTGACCCCGTCAAGCTCCACTGGGCGATAACACTGTATTTGAAGCACTGAGCTCTTGGTCAGCAGGACACCTCTGAACTCGGCCATAGCGTCCCCTGCTCATGACGTATTCCTGATTCCCCTCTAAACGTGTAGAAACGCGGCAGTTCACTGGAAAGAACCAATGTTCCAAGAATCAGGAACAGAACCGGAGTTCTTTTGGTGGAAAAGCACTATGATTGACAGCAACAAATCAGTTTTCTGATTGGTGAAACAAACCTCGCGATCTGATTGGTCCAGCTAAAGCTTTCCTATTGGTCCATCAATTGGCCGTCAAAACAGGGTCTTAAATCTGCAACTGCAAAAAGAGATTCACACACATAGCAGAGAAGGCGAATTCATTCAAAAACTCCCACTGTCACATTTGGAACTTTAAAAAGGTCTGCTCTTGCACATTTTAAGCCGTTTCAGAAGGTATTGATTCACACATTCACGACATTTGATTTACAAATGCAAATCTTTTTTTTCATATTTGTGAATTTAAATTATTGTTGTTGTTTTTTTGCTTTTTTTATTTGTGCATTCCAATACATTTTGTTGATTTTAGTTTTACGTGCATGTAGTTGCTCAAAGGCAGTTACAAAGTCCGTTACATTTGTGAGTAATGTTTTACAGACTCAAAATCTTTTTGACTCCATACCCTGGTCCCACACCCCTACCCAGCTTTGTTGGATGTACAGTGATTTAGCTGCAGTCTAAATAGCGTCTTAGCAACTTAACATTTATTTCTTAGCTTTTTTAAAACTCTGAACTGCTGCTGTAGGCTCTGCTTGGTGAACAAAACCTCTAAGTGTCCAAGTTTGTGCATCTGTCAGATTTTTGTGTTGTGTGTGTTTTTGTATATGAGAGTGGAATTAGTCATTTTTCTCTGAGAACGGCAAACTGGGTTTTTTGAGCTGATTTGCATGGCTGGTGTGTTTGCCAAGTTTGGGATTGAGCTGATTACATATGTAGCTCCGGCTGCTGTGTAAAAACAGAATATTCTGACTTTGTCTTCTGACAGTGTTCGTTCTGTATTTATTTTAGTTTGGTTTGTTTTGTTGCCATTGTCATGCCCATATATAAGGAATTCTGGGCCTAAGCCGTAGTTTCTCTGACAGATATTTTTATAACTTTTAGATTTCTTTGGGGGGGTGGGTCTCATTAAAGAAATTAATTCCAAACCAGTCCAAATTGTTTCTACAGAATATTTTCCTTTTGTTTATGAGTTTGTTAAGGAGCCATTTTCTATCAAGGTAATAATGCTGTGATATCATATAGAAATTAAATGCCTCCAATCTTACAGGCTTATAATATTAGAGGGATGTATACCATCTGTTGAAATTTAATAGTAGACTTATTTCAGTGCACAGGAGTGTTAGCTTACTTGTAGCATGAAGCTACATTTATTCAGTGGAAATAAACACAAAACAAACATATTACAGGGTTTGTTTAGTTTTTTTTTTCCTGAGGGTTGTTTGTTTGTTTGTTTGTTTGTTTTTGTCACAAACAAATCTTTAGCTTAAAGCAAGAATTCCTAATATGGGTATAACACTGATTACAAAATGGCAAAAATATTTCCCTGATCCACGCGTGAAGACTAGGGATTTTAAAATGCCTGACAGTGGCAACTTGTCTACAACTTTAAGTAAAAGTTTAATAAAGGGTTTAATTCCAAAAACTTTATATCAATTTGTGATAATATTTTGATGAATTTGAATTTGAGCACCGTATGTTTTAGGCTGGTTAAAACATCAAATATTTCTAAATATATTTATCTGAATATTGCATTTACTGTTGTCTAAAATATGTATTGTTTAATCTTTTTTGTAACTGAAGTGTATCATAATGTTGTTATATATTTCCTGCAGTTGTATTTACACTTATAACAAAAAACGTTTAGTAATTATGACATACTGCAGGGAAAAAAATATATATCTTTCTGAATCCACAATTTTTAATAGAAAGGAGATGAGAATTTACACCCCTAGCAAACTCTTTTTGCATGTATATCAGTAGCTAGAGTGAGTTTAAAGTGCATTTCAAGAATTGACATTGAATGTTGTCTTATTCTTCTTCTCTCTTCTTTATTCCTCCTTTAGACGCTACCGGACTTGAAAGCAGACAACCAGAGACTGAAGGACGAGAACGGTGCTTTGATCAGAGTCATTAGCAAACTTTCCAAATAGAACAACACCCCCTTTCTCCCATGGCAGCGTCTGGTATTACACCCTTCCCTTTTCCCTTAGATTATTAATTATAAACAGACATCAGCGACGAGAGATGGCTCACTGTATCCTGTCTTTTCTCTCTCTTTATCCGATATTACTCCATCCCTCTCCCCTCCTCCATCTGCAACCCTTCATCCCATCCGCTCTTCAGTGCACTGGTTTACATTTACACTCTTTCATCGCTGAGAGAGATAAAAAGAGATGGCGCAGACAAAACAAACATGGGCCAGGACGATGATAATGAGATAAAAATAAACGAAATATTTAACCGATAAAGCCTTTAGCTGTACATAAGTACAAACGACAAAAAAACTACACACAACACTTTTTTTTTTCTTTTTTGGCTTTCACAAAACAAGAGCACCGGATTAGTTTTTGTTTGTTTTTGTATTTGTGACACACGCTAGGCTTTTTTGCTATATTCTGCAGTTTAATGCATCTCCTTCTTTTCACTTTCTCTCTCGCTCTCACAAATCTTTATTCCTTTCCATTACTTTTCTCTATAGTACCTCCGCCTCCCCACACACACACAACCTTGCCTGTTTTAAATAATTTTCAAATCAAGTGGAAAATCCTGAACTTTCACTGAACGTGCAATAATTGCAAAGAAAACATGCTTAATTAAGTCCACACAGAAAAATGTTCACTTTTCTTTATCCATCACTGACCCTTCTCACTCCCTGTCCTTTTTACCTGGTCCTGTTATTCACTCTCTCCCTTCCTTCCCTCTTTCTTCCTTTCTTCTCTTTCCTCTTTGAGTTTGTAGTGTAGTCAATGGTTTATATTCTTCACCTTTTTCTTTTTTTGTTTTCCTTCCTTTTTTTCCTTCAAATAAAACAGGTACCGAGTGAAGCTGTATAAAACCTGTATGTATTTTTTTTTTTTTTTTTTTGAGAAAAGCACATGGCATTCTCTCTCTCTCTTTCTCTCTCTCTCTCTCTCCCCCTCTGCCTCCCTCCCTCTCTCTCTCTCCCCCTCTCCCTCCCTCCCTCTCTCTCTCTCCCTCTCTCTTTCTCTCATATGCTCCAAACTCCAAATGTAAACAAATGAAAAAATCTTTCTTTAAAAACTTTCTTCTTCTTTATCGTCTGAAAAACATCAAATAAAACCCCAGTAGCACCTCCTGGTTGTTCCTTGGAAAGAGACACGAAAAACGGAACGGCTCACAGAGGTGTTCATTCTTTCTTTCCTTATTTCTTTCCTTCTTCCTTTCGTGTTTTAAAAAGAAATATTCACCGTAATTGTGACATAATAATATAAGATTCACTACTTTTCACACACGCATTGTATTCCGTATCTTTTGAAAAGAGTGCTGTTATTTTTATTTTATTTTTTTGTTTTGTTTGATTGTTCCCATCCCCCCCTTTTTTTTCTTTTTTTTTTTTTGTCCTCCCCCCTCCTCTCTCTCTTAGTCACTAAGGTTATGCCTAGATATCGCTAACCCTCCAATTTCCCCTTTATATTAGTTTTTTATTTCTACATTGTCTACATGCACTGTCCATGATGCCATGCCAGGAATCTCGCTGTCCAGTTTTTTCCCTTTATTATTATTATTATTTTTTTTAAAAAGTGGACATCTTTTTTTTCTGTCGTAGACTAAACGAATGAGAGAGTTTTATGCATTTCAGTGGCCTTTTAAAAATACTGTAGTCGAGAGAAGAAGAACAAGAAAAAGGAGGAGGGTTTAAAAAAGTGGCTGTCATTGGACTGTCTCCTCTTTTGGTTTAGGTTTTAAAATTTGGTTTTGTTGTTATGTTCATTTTGTTGTTTTCTTTTTAAATTCCCCCCCCTCTTGTTGTAAAATAGATGTGTGGCTTCTTCATGCGAGCTGTGCTGTGACTACCAACCACTGAGAGTTCATTACAAATAAACTTGTACATTGTAAAAATCCATTAAGAACTTTTCATGTTTTTTGTACAATATTTTAAAATGTTTTGTTTCAGAATCATGAGACGAGCAGCAGCCGATCACAGTGAAGGGGGTGTATAAAGGAGGGAAGAAGGAAATAATGGAGAAAATTAGCAAAGCATAAAATTAATTTAGGGAATTTCACTAATTATTGTCACTTCTAGAAGAGAACTGAATACATTACAAATAACACTAAGAAAACTGCTACTATTTTGTTGTCTTTTTTAATCTGATGCTGTGTGAATCCAGTCAAATCTGCTCAATGAAAGAAAATGTTTCACTTTATCATTAATAAAACATTTAGTATCCTTTTGGGCACTACTACATTTTTGCACCAGGGGGAGCAACACATACTACTCATTGTAATGTGACTTTCTTGGGTGTAGAAATGTTATATCCTCGTCATTTATATAATTATTAACTGCTACAAAAACATGTTGTCTTCAGTTATGAGGGTGAGACAATTAGGCCATTATTAATCATTATTTATAAGCTTTAAAATATTTATAAAAATATACAGTCTGACAAAAGAAATCAGATTAAGGTTATTGTATGTTATTTTAAAAATAATATTCTCTCTCTCTCTCTCTCTGATGCTGGATAATTAGATTTGCACTACAACTCATCCCAAAAGTCTTGCATGGATGTCTATCCATGCTTTATATCCCTCTAGCAGACAGATGGTGTTGGGCCTGGTGACCTTAGGCTCATATGACGCTGGGCAGGACATACTTCACTCACATCAACATTCCTCTCATCTTTCTGTAATGAAACACAGGATATTGGAGATTTGTTTCTGAAATACACTCCTGTCCCAGATCTGATATTTATTCCCTGAACCACTGCTCCAGGTTTAATATTGTGTTCTCTTTTTTTTTTTAGCATTATTCTGTCTTTGGGTATGTATTTTATTTTATTATTCACTCATTATCTGTAAGCGCTTATCCAGTTCAGGGTCGCAGTGGGTCCAGGGCCTACCTGGAATCATTGGGCGCAAGGAGGGAATACACCCTGGAGGGGGCACCAGTCCTTCACAGGGCAACACACACACACACCTACGGACACTTTGGAGTCGCCAATCCACCTACCAACGTGTGTTTTTGGACCGTGGGAAGAAACTAGAGCACCCGGAGGAAACCCACACAGACACAGGGAGAACACACCAACTCCTCATAGACAGTCACCCGAAGGAAACCCACGCGGACACAGGGAGAACACACCACACTCCACACAAAGTCACCTGGAGGAAACCCACACGGACACAGGGAGAACACACCACACTCGGAGGAAACCCACGTGAACACAGGGAGAACACACCACACTCCTCACAGATAGTCACCTGGAGGAAACCCACGCAGACACAGGGAGAACACACCAAACTCCTCACAGACAGTCACCCGGGGGAAACCCACGCAGACACAGGGAGAACACACCACACTCCTCACAGACAGTCACCCGGGGGAAACCCACGCAGACACGGAGAACACACCAACTCCTCACAGACAGTCACAGGAATGGTGTTTATGATCGAGAACTTATCCTTCATCCTCAGTCATCAGTAACTGACTAATGTTTACATAGTTGAATGCCATCAAATACTTATTGTATCATGTATAGCAAAAGTGGGGAAAACTGCTGACTGACGAACAAAAAAAACAAAAAACTTAAATGTTTGGACATGCACCGTACGTCAGATTGTGTCTAACCATGGTTTAAGCTGCTGGATTCAGTGTAATAGCTTGGGTTTTGTTTATCTTAGTTTGCTCTCATTATAGTGAGCATCATCCATCAGATCATGTGGTACAACACACTCATGCACACATTCACACACAGATGTATTGCAGCTGGAGCTGATTGGTTCTGGAATGAAGGTATAAACTAAATGAAAGCTGTTCTTGATTAAACTGGATTCCTCTCACTGTGCAGTTGTATAAACACACTTATACAGTACGTGCACCTGGCCGTCCACATGATGATGCTCACATGCCTAATGTATGCACTTTTGGATAAGTGTTAGTGTGAGAACCCTGACTGCTCTGCGGCTACACAGTCCCATCTGCAGAAAGCATGGGCGGCCAAGCATCATTAGCTTTTCTGTACGATCAGACCACATGAGCTAGCCCTCGCTTGCATCTCCCTGCTACCAACATCATCTTCACGGTCTGTTTCTTTCCTGCCTGATATATCCCTCCTTTTTAATTATTTATTTGTTGTGGATTAGCACCTATATATGTGGTGTTCTATCAAATATGTATGAAAACGCTTTTCCAAAATGACAAAACCAGTGTTATAATCTTTAAAGTTGATTTTCTCATATGTTCCTGTTCATTGTTCAGTTTTGTTAATAATTAGAGCTGGAAATGAGAGTCAGATGATGTTCAAAGTTTCCAGATATTTTACCAGATGTGTCCAATATGATACATTTTAACTAGCTGACATAGCTTGGCTAATTTGTGACTCTAAAAAAATGCATGTCCTGGTTTTTACCACCAATAAGTCAGCTCACGTGTTGAAGTATCACATTGCTTTGAAATGTTCCATTGGTGTCCGTTTGCTCTGTGTGTGTGTGTGTGTGTGTGTGTGTGTGTGCTCACGCTTGATCATTGCCAATGATCGCTTAAATTGAAATATTTCATTATATGTTTTACACTGACATTAAAAGCACATTTATCAGAATCTCTAATACATACAGGCCACTAGGTGTCAGTATAACAGTTGTTTCCTACTGTGAACTGGAAACCTTCCCAGATTTCCCCTCAGACTCCAGAAAACTTTGTGCAGTGACAGACTTTGGTGGCTCTGGCAATACATTTGAGGAGCTGTTGTTGGTTTGTAATAGTGTTGAAGCATAACAGTACATTCACCTTCAGTGTGTTGTCATTTCACAGCAGGAGTGTTAGCTTGCTTGTGTGTACATTTTTCATCAATACCGATCTTGAATGGCCTCGTAATTCAGATCAGTAACATTCAGTAACAAATTAACACAGACTATAAATTAGTGTGTCCAGATCTGAGATGGTGAAAAGAGGACACGTCTTTGTGTGCTTTTAGGTCCTTTACACCATTATTTGCTACACAAAACATGGGAATTTCATTTTTAATTCATCCGAGAACTTACATTTACGTTTCGGCATAGCTGCTCGAGCTGAGGGAGGGTACATGAGCATTGCCTGACGTAAACAAGGACTACTGACGTGCAGACTGACCAATTAAATGTTTACAGAGAAGGTTATCGACCAATAACGGTAGCTCTACAGTCAGACCGTCCAATCAGAAGATTTAAGGCTACTTCACCACGCCCCCTTCTCACTCAAGAGAACCAATCGGAGTAGGGGAGGGTGGGACCTGTTTGTGAAGGAAACGCTTCTCGAAGTTCTATGTAAGCTCTAGAAAAACAAAATCCCGGACGTTTGTGAAATTCCGCCCGGACATTTTTTTAAGTTTAAAAAAAAAAAAGGCTTTGAATCATAGCTTAACGCTGGGACAGTTTTGGGAAATTTCAGTTATTTCTGTTGCAGGCCTGGAATTTCTAATAAGGGCATGATACATGACCACAAT